>NC_072788.1:15085045-15213952 GCF_022539595.1 Amphiprion ocellaris
ACACCACTTCCTGTTTCATGGCGAAGGATCCATTTTTTTGGGAGTCGCCATGGCCACGCCCTTTGAAATGAAATGAACATTTTGATAATTTTTCATCAGGTCGCGTGTTTGCATATATTGGCCAAATTTGACGTCTGTCGGACTTATCCCCGATGAGTTATTAATTTTGAAAAATTTACAGCTAATTCAAGATGGCCGACTTCCTGTTGGTGTTAGGGCGTGGTCATGATTGACTTTTTTGGGTTTCCTGATGTGCTGAATATGCATACAAAATTTTGTAGCTGTACATGAAACATCGTGCAAGTTGGCCTAATGACCAAATTTTCAATTTTCCAGGGGGCGCTATGGAGCCATTTTGCCACACACATGCGCAACTCCCATAAAATATCAAATTTTTCGTGAGGCCTGATGAGCATGCCACGTTTGATGCGTTTTGGGGTATGATAAGGCCGCCAAAAAGGCAATTCAAAAGTCCGGAAAAGAATAATAATAATAATAATAATAATAATAATAATAATAATAATAATAATAATAATAATAATAATAATAATAATAATAAATAATTCCTTGCATTCCAATAGGGTCTTCACACCATTCGGTGCTCGGACCCTAAAAACTCGAAAATGGCAAAAAAAAAAAAAAAAAATAGATGATAAATGCGCAAAAAAAAAAAAAAGTATCGCGCGCAGCTTAGAGGGAACAGTGGTCCCAAAACTGTTGATAAAATATTTCTCAATAAAACCTCATAACCAGTTACATAAGCACACCCTCTTTACTGACCTCTTTACCAATAAACCCCAAGACATACTTTGCCAAAATCCATAGTAATCCATAAAATCTTTATTTGCACCAGCCCCATGTGAAAATGACATCAGTCTGTATTTGTAGAGCATCTCATGAATGTAGCAGCACCGTTTAAATGTTTCATAACACAGAATATAAGCAAAGAGTATATAGGGATACAGACAAACATGGGAAATAAGAAACGTGCTCTTCAATAGTTATTGTCATTATTATTACTAGTAATATTATTTTTGTGTCCACTACAACCCATACAATCATCTAGTGTAGTCAAACAGGAATGTGTGCATGGCGAATCAAATCCAAAACAATCCATGAACCAACGACCACGTCTTGATTGCACTTCATATTATTGACCACTAGATGTCCTACTCGAGCACTGTGTGTCATTGAGGCCTCGAGTAATGAACCATGTTTTGAATGAAGTGTCGAAGCTTCAACAAAGCCTCGATCAGCCATCACTACGTATCCGGCATCAACACCATAACAACATACATGTGGCGCTGTCAGACAAACAAACTCTGACCTCTGTCGCACGTAGATGGATGCAGCGGTGTCGCCACCTGATGACGCGGAGTGAAACTGCATCTTGTGGAAACGTTTATCTTGGAAAACATTAATGCAATGTTCAATTCATAGATGGTTCAAAGCTGCAAAATATTCTACAATAGAAATAAATCTTATCTGTTTAATTAATTGTTATTGTGATTTCTGACGAAATCCATATCCAAAAAAACAATAACAACAAAACAAAACAAAACAAAAAAAATCCAAAAAAAAAACAAAAAAAAAAAAAAACAGAATTGTCTTCCTTCTCTGGTTCTAATTTCTTAGTCTTTCTGCTTATGTAAATTCTGAGCAATATAGGCATTTTGTGCGCAATAGTATTCTATCAGTATTTCTACAATGTAAAGCTCCATTAAGTTATATGAACTTCTTTGTTTTCTTTAACTCAAATTGTTATGGTATGTTTTGAATATTGAACTCAAGTTTATAGGTTTTAGAAAATAAAACTTAAAATAATTAATTGTCTTGACTATTTGTAAGTTTTATCAGGACCGTCAGTGTCTGTAAGTTATACCTTGAAAAAAGAAATGGTGTGCTGGGGGGAGGTGGAGGAGGGTCCTGCTGAAGAAATACCACAATTCTGGAATTAGTCAAAAATAAAACTGTAAAGCTATGATATCTAAGAACTATCGACCTCAGCAGTTCTCTAAATTGGACAAACCACAGTATTTCAACCACAACTTAATTATTGACGAACAGTGCTTTAAGTGGGTCCAAAAAAGTGCAGGTACTCTACTTTCCTATATCAACCATTAAAAAAACAAAACAAAAAAACAAAAACAAAATTGGTACTAAAGCTTGTGCTATACTTGTACCTAATCAATTGTGGCCAAATAAGTTGTGGCAACTTATTTTACTGTTACAACAATGTTTGTTGAACTTGTAAACCAACAAAGATATTAAATATAAATTTAAACACAATTAAATTTCCTTCACTTTTTTATTAACAAACTTTAAGTTAACAGCAAGTGAAAAAATTTCAAACTGTCAATAAAACTGCATTTTTTCTGCTCTTGAAATAAAAAAAAAACAAAGTGCTGAACATATCCATCAAATAAATCCAAATATAACACAAACAAATGTGCAAAAGGAACAAAATAAGACAACAAATAAAATGCACCAATCGTTTAACTTACATTCAAATTTTTTTGTTTGGAACAAAGAACATTCACTTCTGAAAAATAACACTGAAAATATATACAAATTTAAGGTTCTTTTCCTTTACTGAAAAAAGTGCTTTTCATTTCACTATCTTTTCAAAAGTACTATGGTCAGTGGTTTATAGTCGCGTCTGACTCTGTCCTGCTCCTGCAAGATTAGACTGGCTTGGTATCGTGTCGGTTTGCGAGTCCGCCTCTGATTCTGACCGTGTTCTTTTTGAACCTTTGAGCCAAGACAGCATGGTAGCGTGTTTTACTGCATTTTGTCAACTTTGGAGCTGCGGTTAAACACACGATGTTGGGCGGAGCGCGGGCTAGCATGTCATGTTTGTTTACCGCGCTCTGATCTCGCGCTGCTTTAAAGCAAAGGAGGAATACGCATGCGCGCCTCTCTCGTAGAGCGCAGTGGTCTATGGGAAATGAAGTTTTAGTAAAATGAAGTAGCGGTCGAGCTTCTGGTGGATTAAAATGCGATGATCAGCGTACCGGTACGCTGAAAGTACGTTCTTGACACTTGGAGAAGTGCCAGGACGCCCGAAGGATATTTTTAGAAGTCCCGGAACTGAGTACCGGCCCGTACCGGCCCACTTAAAGCACTGTTGACGAAACAATATAGAAAACAGCGGTGGACTACTTCCAGCTGCGGAGGGACACCCTTTTCCAGCTAGCTGCAATCTAACGCAGTGACGCAAGCAGAGTGCAACTGACCAGGCGGAGGAACACGACATTCTGCTCGGAGAACAGACATGGCAAGGACGTAAGTTATCTTTTAAACGTGCTTTTGAGTTTTTTTGTCGATAAAATTTAAGAACAATGTCAGTTTCTTCTGTGATAAAATGGAATAAAATCAGCACATTGACAGAGCTTTTCGAATATGACTACATTAGTGTGTTTTTCTTTTTGCTAAGCCATCGCGTTAATCGAAGTTTGAAATGGCGAATTAGTAAATTACACAACTGTTGTCCATGGGGGACATTTTACTCCTTCATATAGGTTACAAATGCTTCCGACGTGACAGGAGCAATAAAAACAAAACTTTTGAACTCAACATTTGCCTGAAAGCAACTGCTGGCTAATGTTACCCATTTGTTAACTAGCTAGTTTGCAATGCAGTCAAGTCAATGTAATGGCGGATGTGTTCTGGTATGCCCGCGAAACTGCGTCACGTCCCCCCAGAGTCAGGGCCTGCTTTGTACCCCTGGGCATGTTAAGTTTTAACTTATGAAATAACATGTTAATGAAGTCTAAAATAAGACTTGGACGTGTATATTTACTGCATATAGTCAACGTATTTGTCGATGGTCCGAGTGTTTGAGGGGAGGCATTTGTGTTTGTACGGCATATCGTAATGAAACGAGCTGAAATACCGTGAATTTATTGCATTCACGCGCCGCTTTTTATCTACCGCCGCGCGCGCTCTCTCTATTCATCCTCTTGCTCGCTCTGTCACAACCGAGCTCCCTCTCCCAAAGCTGCCTGGTGGATGAAGATCGCTGCCAGGCTGCAGCACTGTCTGAATTGTGTGTGGCTTGTCTAGTTTAGTTTTTCCTACTTTTACTAATGACCCTACAATCTACAGTTAATTTTATTTTTCATTTAATCTTTTTGGTTATTAAATTGATAATTCCATAAAAGGTCAGAAAATAATGATAAAATTCTTAATCACAGCTTCATTAAGCTCATGGTGACACCCTCAAATTTGTCCCAAATAGATTATTTCCAGTCTCACATTTAACAAAACAATGGAGCAAATTCTTTTTAATTTGGAAGTTTGTAAAAGGGAAATTTGTTGAAATTAATTTTATTTTTATTGATTGAAATACTGGAATTTATTTTCTACACGACTTACCTAATAATATCAAATATTTGTTACATCTAATCCCTGTGTCTTTTTCTAATGTATTAGATTTTTTTGGTTCTTTGTAGAAATACGTAACATAAATGCAGTTTTATGTAGAAGGATCCAAAATATCTCTTTCTCTCACTCACCCAACAGGGTGCAGAGTTTCAGCCAGCCATGCTGTTGTGATACTCTGGAGTTTGTTTTGTTAGCCATATTATTGCAAATATTTAACAACATTTTGGAGAGAATCCACAAATCAAATTCAAATACAACATACAAGTATTCAGAATCGTCTAAGTATTCAGCCATTTCTTCAGAAATAAACTCTGAATTCCCCGTTCAAACTTACTTTTGGTTTCAGGCAAAAATGAAACTTGGTGAATACAGCATGGATCAGCCTGATTTTGGTTCCTATCATTCAGTTTCACCACAGGGTTAACCCTGGAACCCTAGCCCAGGTTCAAAAATCCCAAAGTTTTCTTTTAAGAATAGACAGAAGTTCCATGGGTTCGACAATTGTCAGAATCAAGATCATGTGAAAAGAAGGTGATGGGAACTCTGAAATTTTTAGACAGAAGGGTCACTGGTCTATCTAAAGGGGACAGATATTTTTTTTAAACAATACACTTGTTAATTTGCAATAATCTATAATAATGTGCACTTTCATTAGTTGAAGAGGTATATGTTTTTTTTTCTTCTTGCATAATCAGTCAATCAGTTTTGCCAATTTAGTGTCAACTTATTAGTAACATTGTTTTTTTGAGTTGCATCCAACAAAATAATGATTTCATTTGTACAATTGTTTCAGGTTCATGATGAAACCCTGGACATCTTCATGAAGGGAATGCGCGTCGGACTTGTCATTGGACATGAAGGCGTTCTGCACGATGCATTCCCAATGTGGCTGTGGTGGTAGAGGAGACCATCGTTCTTGCTGACATAAGAGATGTGGCCACTGGTTTCGCTATGCTGATGGGGACAACCTACTGCCTGAATCTGGAGTATCCTTCTGAGATGAAATACTCATTTAAATTCATGCAAAGGGTCATCATGAAAATAAAACCTGACCACTGTTCAGCCAGGATACATGGAGTCAGAAACAAGCTACTAAGGCATTGTTTATAAACGGAAAATGGTACCTGTGAGGCCTCCCTGAAGGAAAGCCTTTTCTGCTTTGCTCAGTGTTAGTTCTCGAGAAAGCAGCATCACTGTGTTTTTTGTTTTTTTTTTTTTTTTTTTTTTTGCAAAAATTACATTGCCAGTCTGAAGTTATTGTTATTCTGCACTGTTCTTTGTCATTCACAGAACAACTTGCATGAGCGTTGTTGTGTTGGAGCTCGATCCCAATCTACCAGCAAAATAGACTGTGTGAGATAGGTCCTGCACGTTCATTGAATGAAGCAATAGGAGAAGATAGGTCTTACTACAAATGTTTATTTAACAGAAGATTAAATATAACAGAACAGAATTCTGGGTCCAGACTTGTTTCCCTAACAGCAACAGAGACACTGTCAGTTCATGAAGTCTGACTGACATGAAGTCAGGGTGGGGGCAACCCTTTCCCTGAACCGTTGAGCGGGTCCTGGTTGTGTCGTCTTCAACATGAGATACTGTCCTTGTTGATCTCTGAAAGACAAATGTTCACACGGCCCCAGACACCCAGTGCTTTTCCACTACAGCATACTACTCTAAGTTACAGCTACTGGTATATGTATGTGAACTATTCTAAACTTCTACAATAAAGGCACACCGGTTAATAAACAAGAGTTATATAAGGCACAATAATCCAACAGTTGTTGAAGTTTGTTTTTGAACAAATGAGCACCAAATTGATTCATTGTGAAGTCTAAATTATTCAAGATGAGGAATAAAGTTGAAAGATTAAAACAATTTAAAAAGATTAGTCCTTTTAACTTAACAATTAATATGAAATATAAAGTCATCTCAACTTAAAAGTCAAAGTTGAAACTGAATTGTAAGTTTACACAAGATAACTTGAGTTTTCATGAATAGACAATTCAACATAGGAAGTCGACTTAACTCTGAGACTTGAGTTGAAAATGCAAACTATCATTAATTAAACAACTTGTATAACTTGACAGTTTGAGTTGAAATAATGGTTACTTTCAAATAGAGTCTACTCACATTTTTAAGGCAGCAGGTGAACTTATAACTGGCTTAAAATGTCTTACAGTGCAGCATTAAATTACCTGCTGCTGCAGAGAGAAAAGGAATTAAAGGAGACAGAAACAATGCCAAATGTTGAAAAAATGATGATGTAAAGGAAAACAAAGAAAGAGTATTTTGGGTGTAGATAGTCAGAGGTGTCGTCAGAGGTGTTTTATTGCATCCCAAATATTTACTTGGAAACAAAGGGTTAGGGAAAAGGCTAACTTTTTCTCACAGATTAAACTTTGTCATTTCAGGTGAAGCGTTATCTGATCTGAGGTAAGGGTTTCTTCTTTTCTAATTTTTTTGGTGTGCTCAGAGGGTGGTGCTTGCGTCTTCATCTTCATCTCAACACCAGTACTCTCGTCTTCATCTTCATCTGAACACCAGGACCCTCGTCTTCATCTTCGTCTGAATACCAGGACCTTCATCTTCACCTAAACACCAGGACTCTTGTCTTCATCTTCATCTGAACACCAGGACCTTCATCTTCATCTGAAGACCAGGACTCTCGTCTTCATCTGAAGACCAGGACTCTTGTCTTCATTTTCATCTGACCGCCAGGACCCTCGTCTTCATTTTGATCTGAACACCAGGACCCTCGTCTTCGTCTTCATCTGAACACCAGGACCCTCGTCTTCATCTGACCACCAGGACCCGCGTCTTCATCTCAACACCAGTACTCTTGTCTTCATCTTCATCTGAACACCAGGACCCTCGTCTTCATCTTCGTCTGAATACCAGGACCTTCATCTTCACCGAAACACCAGGACTCTTGTCTTCATCTTCATCTTCATCTGAACACCAGGACCTTCATCTTCATCTGAACACCAGGACTCTCGTCTTGATCTGAAGACCAGGACCCTTGTCTTCATTTTCATCTGACCGCCAGGACCCTCGTCTTCATTTTCATGTGAACAACAGGACCCTCATCTTCATCTTCATCTGGAGACCAGGACTCTCGTCTGAACACCAGGACCCTCATCTTCATCTGAATGCCAGGACCTTCATCTTCACCTGAACACCAGGACTCTTGTCTTCATCTTCATCTTCATCTGAAGACCAGGACCCTCATCTTCATCTGAATGCCAGGACCTTCATCTTCACCTGAACACCAGGACTCTCGTCTTCATGTTCATCTTCAGCTGAACACCAGGATTCTCATCTTCATCTGAAGACCAGGACTCTCGCGTTCATCTGAAGACCAGGACCCTCGTCTTCATTTTCATGTGAACACCAGCAGGACCCTCATCTTCATTTTCATGTGAACACCCGGACCCTCGTCTTCATCTGAACACCAGGACCCTCGTCTTCATCTTCATCTCAACACCAGGACTCTCGTCTTCATCTGAAGACCAGGACCCTCGTCTTCATCTTCATCTCATTTCCAGGACCCTCATCTTCATCTGAATACCAGGACCCTCATCTTCATCTGAATACCAGGACCCTCTTCTTCATCTTCATCTGAAGACCAGGACTCTCGTCTTCATCTTCATCTCATTACCAGGACCCTCATCTTCATCTGAATACCAGGACCCTTATCTTCATCTTCATCTTATTACCAGGACCCTGAACTTCATCCTCATCTTTGTCTGAACACCAGGACCCACATCTTCATCTGAAGGCCAGGACCCTCGTTTTCATCTGAAGACCAGGACCCTCGTCTTCATCTTCATCTGAACACCAGGACCCTCGTCTTCATTCTTCTGAATACTAGGACCCTCATCTTCATCTGAACACCAGGACCCTCGTCTTCATCTTCATCTGAATAACAGGACCCTCATCTTCATCTTCATCTGAGCACCAGGACCTTCATCTTCATGTTTATCTGAACACCAGGACCCTCAACTTCATCTGAATACCAGGAACCTCGTCTTCATCTTCATCTGAATACCCGGACCTTCATCTTCACCTAAACACCAGGACTCTTGTCTTCATCTTCATCTTCATCTGAACACCAGGACCTTCATCTTCATCTGAAGACCAGGACTCTCGTCTTCATCTGAAGACCAGGACTCGTGTCTTCATTTTCATCTAAATACCAGGACCCTCGTCTTCATTTTCATGTGAACACCAGGACCCTCGTCTTTATCTTCATCTGAATACCAGGACCCTCTTCTTCATCTTCATCTGAAGACCAGGACTCTCGTCTTCATCTGAACAGCAGGACCCTCGTCTTCATCTTGATCTCATTACCAGGACCCTCATCTTAATCTGAATACCATGACCCTCATCTTCATCTGAATACCAGGAACCTCATCTTCATCTTTATTTGAACACCAGGACCCTTGTCTTCATCTTCATCTCAAGACCAGGACCCTCATGTTCATCTTATTAGCAGCACCCTCGTCTTCATCTTCATCTTGTTACCAGGACCCTCAACTTCATCTGAATACCAGGACCCTCAACTTCAGCTGAATACCAGGACCTTCATCTTTATTGAACACCAGGACCCTCATCTTCATCTTCATCTGAAGACCAGGACCCTCGTCTTCATCTGAATACAAGGACCCTCGTCTTCATCTTCATCTGAACACCAGGACCCTCATCTTCATCTTATTAGCACTACCCTCGTCTTCATCTTGTTACCAGGACCCTCGTATTCATCTGAATACCAGGACCCTCAGCTTCAACTGAATACCAGGACCTTCATCTTTATCTGAATACCAGGACCCTCATCTTCATCTTCATCTGAAGACCAGGACCCTCGTCTTCATCTGAATACAAGGACCCTCGTCTTCATCTTCATCTGAACACCAGGACCCTCGTCTTCATCTGAATACGAGGACCCTGATCTTCATCTTTATCTGAATACCACGACCCTCATCTTCATCTTCGTCTGAGTACCAGGACCCTCAACCTCATCTTCAACTGAATACCAGGGCCCTCATCTTCATCTTTATCTGAATACCAGGACCCTCGTCTTCATCTTCATCTGAAGACCATGACCCTCATCTTCATCTTCATCAGAATACCAGGACCCTCATCTTCATCTGAATACCAGGACCCTTATCTTCATCTTCATCTTATTACCAGGACCCTGAACTTCATCCTCATCTTTGTCTGAACACCAGGACCCACATCTTCATCTGAAGGCCAGGACCCTCGTTTTCATCTGAAGACCAGGACCCTCGTCTTCATCTTCATCTGAACACCAGGACCCTCGTCTTCATCATCATCTGAATACCAGGACCCTCATCTTCATCTGAACACCAGGACCCTCGTCTTCATCTGAATACCACGACCCGTGTCTTCATCTTCATCTGAATAACAGGACCCTCATCTTCATCTTCATCTGAGCACCAGGACCTTCATCTTCATGTTTATCTGAACACCAGGACCCTTGTCTTCATCTTCATCTGAAGACCAGGACCTCATCTTCATCTGAAGACCAGGACCTCATCTTCATCTTCATCTTATTAGCAGGACCCTCGTCTTCATCTTCATCTTATTACCAGGACCCTCATCTTCATCTGACTACCAGGACCCTCAACTTCATCTTCGTCTGAACACCAGGACCCTTATGTTCATCTGAATACCAGGAACCTCATCTTCATCTACGTCTTTATCTGAATACCAGGACCCTCATCTTCATCTTTATTTGAACACCAGGACCCTCATCTTCATCTGAATACCAGGACCCTCGCCTTGATATTCATCTGAACACCAGGACCCTCATCTTCATCTGAATACCAGGAACCTCATCTTCATCTTCGTCTTTATCTGAATACCAGGACCCTCATCTTCATCTTTATTTGAACACCAGGACCCTTGTCTTCATCTTCATCTGAATACCAGGACCCTTGCCTTGATATTCATCTGAACACCAGGACCTTCATCTTCATGTTTATCTGAACACCAGGACCCTCAACTTCATCTGAATACCAGGAACCTCATCTTCATCTTTATTTGAACACCAGGACCCTTGTCTTCATCGTCATCTGAAGACCAGGACCCTCATCTTCATCTTCATCTTATTAGCAGGACCCTCGTCTTCATCTTCATCTTGTTACCAGGACCCTCAACTTCATCTTTATCTGAACACCAGCACCCTTGTCTTTATCTTCATCTGAATACCAGGGCCCTCATCTTCATCTTCATCTTTGTCTGAACACCAGAACCCACATCTTCATCTGAACACCAGGACCCTCATCTTAATTTGAACACCAGGACCTTCGTCTTCATCTTCATCTGAACACCATGACCTTCATCTTGATCAGAATACCAGGACCCTCATCTTCATCTTCATCTGAATACCAGGACCCTCATCTTCATCTCATTACCAGGACCCTCATCTTCATCTGAATACCAGGACCCTTATCTTCATCTTATTAGCAGGACCCTCAACTTCATCCTCATCTTTGTCTGAACACCAGGACCCACATCTTCATCTGAAGGCCAGGACCCTCGTTTTCATCTGAAGACCAGGATCCTCATCTTCATCTGAACACCAGGACCCTCGTCTTCATCTTCATCTGAACACCAGGACCCTCGTCTTCATCATCATCTGAATACCAGGACCCTCATCTTCATCTGAACACCAGGACCCTCGTCTTCATCTGAATACCAGGACCCTCATCTTCATCTGAATAACAGGACCCTCATCTTCATCTTCATCTGAACACCAGGATCCTCGTCTTCATCTTCATCTCACAGGCCAATAGGAGTGCAGGTTTTAGGCAGTTTTCCTTGGTCAGGGTAGATTGGGGGGCAGTCTTACCCGGGGAGAGCAAGTTTGAGAGGGGAGTTTTGGGAGTAGTTTTCCTTCGTAAGGGTAGTTTAGGTGGCATGTTTCGGTGGCCTGGATGGTGAATTTACCTTATAAATGTAATTTTAATGATTTTCTCATGAATATGACTTCTTCCTGCAGGTTTCAGGGCTCTCGGTGAATCTCTGCCTGATGAATGTTATAATTCTGATTTTTTTCCTTTAAATTTAGCGTCTTCCTGCAGGTTTCAGGGCTCTCAGGATGAATCTCTACCTGATAAATGTTGTTATTTTGATGTTTTTCCTCTAAATTTAGCATCTTTCTGCAGGTTTCAGGGCTCTCAGGGTGAATCTCTACCTGATAAAAGTTGTTATTTTGATGTTTTTCCTCTAAACTTGATGTCTTCCTGCAGGTTTTGGTGTAATTTCTCAGTTTTTCCTATAAATTTAGCATCTTCCTGCAGGTTTCAGGGTCTCAGGATGAATCTCTACCTGATTAATGTTGTTATTTTGATGTTTTTCCTCTAAACTTGATGTCTTCCTGCAGATTTTGGTTTAATTTCTCAGTTTTTCCTCCAAATTTAGCATCTTCCTGCAGGTTTCAGCATGAATCTCTACCTGATAAATGTTAAAATTCTGATATTTTGCTATCTAAATTTAGCGTCTTTCTTCAGGTTTCAGGGTTCTCGGGATGAATCTCTACCTGATAAATGTTGTTATTTTGATGTTTTCCCTCTAAATTTAGCATCTTCCTGCAGGTTTCAGGGCTCTCGGCATGAATCTCTACCTGATAAATGTTGTTATTTTGATGTTTTTCCTCTAAATTTAACATCTTCCTGCAGGTTTTGGTTTAATTTTTCAGTTTTTCCTCTAAATTTAGCATCTTCCTGCAGGTTTCAGGGCTCTCAGGGTGAATCTCTACCTGATAAAAGTTGTTATTTTGATGTTTTTCCTCTAAACTTGATGTCTTCCTGCAGATTTTGGTTTAATTTCTCAGTTTTTCCTCTAAATTTAGCATCTTCCTGCAGGTTTCAGGGCTCTCAGGGTGAATCTCTACCTGATAAATGTTATAATTCTGATATTTTTCTCATAAATTTAGAATTTTCCTGCAGGTTTTGGTGTAATTTCTCAGTTTTTCCTCTATATTTAGCATCTTTCTGCAGGTTTCAGGGTTCTCGGGGTGAATCTCTACCTGATAAAAGTTATTTTGATGCTTTTCCTCTAAATTTAGCATCTTTCTGCAGGTTTCAGGGCTCTCAGGATGAATCTCTACCTGATAAATGTTGTTATTTTAATGTTTTTCCTCTAAACTTGATGTCTTCCTGCAGATTTTGGTTTAATTTCTCAGTTTTTCCTCTAAATTTAGCATCTTCCTGCAGGTTTCAGGGTTCTCGGGATGAATCCCTGCCTGATAAATGTTATAATTCTGATGATTTTCCTCTAAATTTAGCATCTTCCTTCAGGTTTTGGAGTAATTTCTCAGGTTTTCCTTTAAATTTAGTATCTTCCTGCAGGTTTCAGGGCTCTTAGGATGAATCTCTACCTGATTAATGTTATAATTCTGATGTTTTTCCTCTAAGTTTAGCATCTTCCTGCTGGTTTTGGTGTCATTTCTCAGTTTTTCCTCCAAATTTATCATCTTTCTGCAGGTTTCAGGATGAATCTTTACCTTATAAAAGTAATTATTTTCATGTTTTTCCTCTAAATTTAACGTCTTCCTGCAGGTTTCAGGATGAAGCTCTACCTGATAAAAGTTGTTATTTTGATGTTTTTCCTCTAAATTTAGCATCTTCCTGCAGGTTTTGGTGTGATATCTCAGTTTTTCCTCTAAATTTATCATCTTTCTGCAGGTTTCCGGGCTCTCAGGATGAATCTCTACCTGATTAATGTTATAATTCTGATGTTTTTCCTCTAAATTTAGCATCTTCCTGCAGGTTTTGGTGTCATTTCTCAGTTTTTCCTCTAAATTTATCGTCTTTCTGCAGGTTTCAGGATGAATCTTTACCTTATAAAAGTTATTTTGATGTTTTTCCTCTAAATTTAGCATCTTTCTGCAGGTTTCACGGTTCTCGGGATGAATCTGCCTGATAAATGTTACAATTTTGATGTTTTCCTCTAAATGTAGCATCTTTCTGCAGGTTTCAGGGCTCTCAGTGTTAGGGAAATATGCGATGTCGAAAGAGGAATCATGAGGCAAACTCAGGGACACTCTGGAGACTCAGATGGGTGATGTTGAGAATAAGGTTTACTGAATTCAGCAGAAATGATACAGCGAGTAACACAGTGACGTGAGCACTGGCAGCATCAGTTCTGAGGAGTCTCTCTGGTCTTGGGTACTTATACCGTTTGGAAGGCGTGCCATGTTTATGTTATACTCTAAATGTGGAGGCAGGACTGTTAGTTCAGGATCCATCTGAACAGGAACACAGCAATATAATCTTGTTCTGACATCGTCAGCCAGATAGTTGGTCTGTTATCCCTATGTTATGTTTACCAAGCGTCTGTCTGTCTCAGGGTCATATTAGGGGACAGAGAGAGCATACGCAAGTTTGCATCCTCTATCTAGGAGAACCATGAGTCAAGGGTGACCATTTGGGATGACTCAGCATTTCGGCTGTCATCAACTAGAACCACCTCAGTTGTGAGAAAGTGAGTAATTTTTCCTTCACAATCTTCATCTTCGTCTGAATACCAGGACCCTCATCTTCGTCTGAATACAAGGACCCTCAACTTCATCTTCAACTGAATACCAGGACCTTCATCTTCATCTGAACACCAGGACCCTCGTCTTCATCTTCATCTGAACACCAGGACCCTCGTCTTCATCTTCATCTGAACACCAGGACCCTCATCTTCATCTTCATCTGAACACCAGGACCCTCATCTTCATCTTTATCTGAATACCAGGACCCTCATCTTCATCTTCAACTGAATACCAGGACCCTCGTCTTCATCTTCATCTGAGCACCAGGACCCTCGTCTTCATCTTGATCTTCATCTGAGCACCAGGACCCTCATCTCCATCTTCATCTGAACACCAGGACCCTCATCTTCATCTTTATCTGAATACCAGGACCCTCATTTTCATCTTCATCTGAACACCAGGACCCTCATCTTCATCTTCGTGTGAATACCAGGACCCTCAACTTCATCTTCAACTGAATACCAGGACCCTCATCTTCATCTTTATCTGAATATCAGGACCCTCATCTTCATCATTATCTGAATACCAGGACCCTCATTTTCATCTTTATCTGAACACCAGGACCCTCATCTTCATCATTATCTGAATACCAGGACCCTCATTTTCATCTTTATCTGAACACCAGGACCCTCGTCTTCATCTGAACACCAGGACCCTCGTCTTCATCTTCATCTTCATCTCATTACCAGGACCCTCGTCTTCATCTTCATCTCATTACCAGGACCCTCGTCTTCATCTGAAGACCAGGATCCTCATCTTCATCTGAACACCAGGACCCTCGTCTTCATCTTCATCTGAACACCAGGACCCTCGTCTTCATCATCATCTGAATACCAGGACCCTCATCTTCATCTGAACACCAGGACCCTCGTCTTCATCTGAATACCAGGACCCTCATCTTCATCTGAATAACAGGACCCTCATCTTCATCTTCATCTGAACACCAGGATCCTCGTCTTCATCTTCATCTCACAGGCCAATAGGAGTGCAGGTTTTAGGCAGTTTTCCTTGGTCAGGGTAGATTGGGGGGCAGTCTTACCCGGGGAGAGCAAGTTTGAGAGGGGAGTTTTGGGAGTAGTTTTCCTTCGTAAGGGTAGTTTAGGTGGCATGTTTCGGTGGCCTGGATGGTGAATTTACCTTATAAATGTAATTTTAATGATTTTCTCATGAATATGACTTCTTCCTGCAGGTTTCAGGGCTCTCGGTGAATCTCTGCCTGATGAATGTTATAATTCTGATTTTTTTCCTTTAAATTTAGCGTCTTCCTGCAGGTTTCAGGGCTCTCAGGATGAATCTCTACCTGATAAATGTTGTTATTTTGATGTTTTTCCTCTAAATTTAGCATCTTTCTGCAGGTTTCAGGGCTCTCAGGGTGAATCTCTACCTGATAAAAGTTGTTATTTTGATGTTTTTCCTCTAAACTTGATGTCTTCCTGCAGGTTTTGGTGTAATTTCTCAGTTTTTCCTATAAATTTAGCATCTTCCTGCAGGTTTCAGGGTCTCAGGATGAATCTCTACCTGATTAATGTTGTTATTTTGATGTTTTTCCTCTAAACTTGATGTCTTCCTGCAGATTTTGGTTTAATTTCTCAGTTTTTCCTCCAAATTTAGCATCTTCCTGCAGGTTTCAGCATGAATCTCTACCTGATAAATGTTAAAATTCTGATATTTTGCTATCTAAATTTAGCGTCTTTCTTCAGGTTTCAGGGTTCTCGGGATGAATCTCTACCTGATAAATGTTGTTATTTTGATGTTTTCCCTCTAAATTTAGCATCTTCCTGCAGGTTTCAGGGCTCTCGGCATGAATCTCTACCTGATAAATGTTGTTATTTTGATGTTTTTCCTCTAAATTTAACATCTTCCTGCAGGTTTTGGTTTAATTTTTCAGTTTTTCCTCTAAATTTAGCATCTTCCTGCAGGTTTCAGGGCTCTCAGGGTGAATCTCTACCTGATAAAAGTTGTTATTTTGATGTTTTTCCTCTAAACTTGATGTCTTCCTGCAGATTTTGGTTTAATTTCTCAGTTTTTCCTCTAAATTTAGCATCTTCCTGCAGGTTTCAGGGCTCTCAGGGTGAATCTCTACCTGATAAATGTTATAATTCTGATATTTTTCTCATAAATTTAGAATTTTCCTGCAGGTTTTGGTGTAATTTCTCAGTTTTTCCTCTATATTTAGCATCTTTCTGCAGGTTTCAGGGTTCTCGGGGTGAATCTCTACCTGATAAAAGTTATTTTGATGCTTTTCCTCTAAATTTAGCATCTTTCTGCAGGTTTCAGGGCTCTCAGGATGAATCTCTACCTGATAAATGTTGTTATTTTAATGTTTTTCCTCTAAACTTGATGTCTTCCTGCAGATTTTGGTTTAATTTCTCAGTTTTTCCTCTAAATTTAGCATCTTCCTGCAGGTTTCAGGGTTCTCGGGATGAATCCCTGCCTGATAAATGTTATAATTCTGATGATTTTCCTCTAAATTTAGCATCTTCCTTCAGGTTTTGGAGTAATTTCTCAGGTTTTCCTTTAAATTTAGTATCTTCCTGCAGGTTTCAGGGCTCTTAGGATGAATCTCTACCTGATTAATGTTATAATTCTGATGTTTTTCCTCTAAGTTTAGCATCTTCCTGCTGGTTTTGGTGTCATTTCTCAGTTTTTCCTCCAAATTTATCATCTTTCTGCAGGTTTCAGGATGAATCTTTACCTTATAAAAGTAATTATTTTCATGTTTTTCCTCTAAATTTAACGTCTTCCTGCAGGTTTCAGGATGAAGCTCTACCTGATAAAAGTTGTTATTTTGATGTTTTTCCTCTAAATTTAGCATCTTCCTGCAGGTTTTGGTGTGATATCTCAGTTTTTCCTCTAAATTTATCATCTTTCTGCAGGTTTCCGGGCTCTCAGGATGAATCTCTACCTGATTAATGTTATAATTCTGATGTTTTTCCTCTAAATTTAGCATCTTCCTGCAGGTTTTGGTGTCATTTCTCAGTTTTTCCTCTAAATTTATCGTCTTTCTGCAGGTTTCAGGATGAATCTTTACCTTATAAAAGTTATTTTGATGTTTTTCCTCTAAATTTAGCATCTTTCTGCAGGTTTCACGGTTCTCGGGATGAATCTGCCTGATAAATGTTACAATTTTGATGTTTTCCTCTAAATGTAGCATCTTTCTGCAGGTTTCAGGGCTCTCAGTGTTAGGGAAATATGCGATGTCGAAAGAGGAATCATGAGGCAAACTCAGGGACACTCTGGAGACTCAGATGGGTGATGTTGAGAATAAGGTTTACTGAATTCAGCAGAAATGATACAGCGAGTAACACAGTGACGTGAGCACTGGCAGCATCAGTTCTGAGGAGTCTCTCTGGTCTTGGGTACTTATACCGTTTGGAAGGCGTGCCATGTTTATGTTATACTCTAAATGTGGAGGCAGGACTGTTAGTTCAGGATCCATCTGAACAGGAACACAGCAATATAATCTTGTTCTGACATCGTCAGCCAGATAGTTGGTCTGTTATCCCTATGTTATGTTTACCAAGCGTCTGTCTGTCTCAGGGTCATATTAGGGGACAGAGAGAGCATACGCAAGTTTGCATCCTCTATCTAGGAGAACCATGAGTCAAGGGTGACCATTTGGGATGACTCAGCATTTCGGCTGTCATCAACTAGAACCACCTCAGTTGTGAGAAAGTGAGTAATTTTTCCTTCACAATCTTCATCTTCGTCTGAATACCAGGACCCTCATCTTCGTCTGAATACAAGGACCCTCAACTTCATCTTCAACTGAATACCAGGACCTTCATCTTCATCTGAACACCAGGACCCTCGTCTTCATCTTCATCTGAACACCAGGACCCTCGTCTTCATCTTCATCTGAACACCAGGACCCTCATCTTCATCTTCATCTGAACACCAGGACCCTCATCTTCATCTTTATCTGAATACCAGGACCCTCATCTTCATCTTCAACTGAATACCAGGACCCTCGTCTTCATCTTCATCTGAGCACCAGGACCCTCGTCTTCATCTTGATCTTCATCTGAGCACCAGGACCCTCATCTCCATCTTCATCTGAACACCAGGACCCTCATCTTCATCTTTATCTGAATACCAGGACCCTCATTTTCATCTTCATCTGAACACCAGGACCCTCATCTTCATCTTCGTGTGAATACCAGGACCCTCAACTTCATCTTCAACTGAATACCAGGACCCTCATCTTCATCTTTATCTGAATATCAGGACCCTCATCTTCATCATTATCTGAATACCAGGACCCTCATTTTCATCTTTATCTGAACACCAGGACCCTCATCTTCATCATTATCTGAATACCAGGACCCTCATTTTCATCTTTATCTGAACACCAGGACCCTCGTCTTCATCTGAACACCAGGACCCTCGTCTTCATCTTCATCTTCATCTCATTACCAGGACCCTCGTCTTCATCTTCATCTCATTACCAGGACCCTCGTCTTCATCTTCATCGCATTACCAGGACCCTCGTCTTCATCTTCATCTCATTACCAGGACCCTCGTCTTCATCTTCATCTCATTACCAGGACCCTCATCTTCATCTTTATCTGAACACCAGGACCCTCATCTTCATCTTCATGTGAACACCAGGACCCTCATCTTCATCTTAAAACCAAGACTCTCATCTTCATCTGAATACCAGGAACCTCATCTTCGTCTTTATCTGAATACCAGGACCCTTGTTTTCATCTTCATCTGAAGACCAGGACCCTCATCTTCATCTGAATCCCAGGACCCTCATCTTCATCTGAATCCCAGGACCCTCATCTTCATCTGAAGACCAGGACCCTCATCTTCATCTGAATCCCAGGACCCTCATCTTCATCTGAATCCCAGGACCATCATCTTCATCTGAACACCAGGACCCTCGTCTTCATCTTAGAGCAGATGCAGGACCAGTTAGCGGAGGACACTGTGGAGCCGCTGAGGAATGAGGTGGAATCACTGCAGCTCACCGAGGAGACAGAGAGCACCAGGCAGTCTGAGAGGAAATGTTAAAAGTACAAACCCTCCAACTCCAGCTGTCAGATGAACCTGCACCTTGATTTGTAAATGCAATAAAAACAAATAATTTCATTGTCATGTTGGGTTTTCTCTGAAATGTGTGACAGAGGTGACTATTCAGAAATGAGTAACAACAGAAAACTAGTGAATGTCATAATGAAAACAGGAGGAAGAGGTCAGACTATAACTACCAATCACATGATTACTGACTTTTACACTAGATAAGTGCCTAAACTTTGATTTGTAGCATTAAAAATTAAAGAGTGGATTGCTATTTAAATTTCGGAAGGTTTCAGACTTTCACCACCTTCCTTTAGTTACCAATTTACTGCTGATGTGTTTTGGATGACATCCTCTTTGCTCCTACAAAATACTTTTCTGGAAGAACCCTGCTCGAAAGAAATATACACTACTGTTCAAAAGTTTGGGGTCACCCAGACAATTTCATATTTTCCATGAAAACTCACACTTGTATTCATGTGCTAACATTATTCCAAAAGGGTTTTCTAATCATCAATGAGCCTTTCAACACCATTAGTTAACACAATGTAGCATTAGAACACAGGAGTGATGGTTGCTGGAAATGTTCCTCTGTACCCCTATGGAGATATTCCATTAAAGATCAGCCGTTTTCAGCTGGAATAGTCATTTACCACATTAACAATGTCTAGATTGTATTTCTGATTAATTAAATGTTATCTTCACTGAAAGGAAACTGCTTTTCTTTCAAAAAAAGGACATTTCTAAGTGACCCCAAACTTTTTAACATTAATGTTGGAAAATAACTGGGTAACAGCTTCTCCATATACTATAGTGGATAGTCTGTTAAAGGAAGAAACTTTTACTTCTCCCAAAGATGATTTTTTTGTTTTCTTTCTCAATTCTAAGTTGTTTTTTTTTGGAGGATCCTGAAATGGAATAATAAAGTGCAAGGGGGAGACAAAAACTTACCACTCGTTTTTCATTTTCGTCTTTGTAAAACCCAACAAAAATGAGATTTCTTCTACCAATTTGCATTTTATTTTGTTCATTTCATTTAACTTACACTTGATATATGATTCTCTCAGTGTTAGAAATGGGATATTCATCATGTCTTATGTTTCACTGGCTTTTGGTGAATTTAACTTCAATCCTCTAATTGCAAAAATCACCATCTTCGTGTTCAAACTCATGCAGCAGATGCTAAATGTCCTTTCATGGAAGAAAATAAGAGGGAAAACCATTCCAGTGTAATTTACCCACAAGCTGTAACCATCATTCCAACAAAAGCCTGTAAAGGAACGTTTGGTCAGGAGGAGATATTATTATGCTGATTATTTTTACATCATGTGGACCAACACTTAGCAGTTTGTTCTTTTTGTTAGGAAGAAATAAATGGGAATAAACTCACGTTATCTTCAGAGTGACATTTAATTGTTCAGAATGCAAGAAATGGTTTGGAAACTGCAGCTTTGGTTTGTTTATTTCATTGGTCTTTCTGACATGTGTGCCACAGCTGACCATGATGTGCCAGATATGCGTTTTCCAACTGTTTTTTTTTTCATTCCAAGGGGCTTCTTGTAACCATTTATTAGATGGTGTTGCTATAATTTTAAGGTTTCACAGTTTTATAGAAACAAAACTGGTTTAATTAACATTTCTTGTACATAATTTAATGTGTTGATTTTGGAGTATTTTGAGTGGCTTAATCAAGTGTTTAGAAGAAAGTGGAAGAGAAGTAATAATCTCAAAAGCAAAGAAAGGAGACAGTGCTAACCACCAAGCACAGTGGCTTGTGGTTAGCACTGTTGCCTTGCAGCTAGAACATTCCCGGTTCGCTTCCCAGCATTCCTAGGATCTTTCTGCATGGAATTTGCATGTTCTCCCTGTGCATGTGTGGGTTTTCTCCAGCTTCCTCCCACAGTCTAAAAACATGCTGAGGTTAATTGGTGATTCTAAATTGTCCGTAGGTGTGAATGTGATTGTTTTTCTCTTAGTGTAGTCCTGTGATAGACTGGTGACCTGTCCAGGGTGTCCCCTGTCTTCATCCTCAGTCAGCTGGGATAGACTCCAGCCCCCCGTGACACTAATGAGGATTAAGCGATGTATAGATAATGGATGGATGGATGAATGTCCCATGTGTGAGAGATGCATTTCTTTGTTTTTGGATAGAGATGCTGCTTTGATTGTTCTGCTTGGTTGGAGTCTGGTCCTGGTCACTGGATGCCAACAGGAGTGACTGTTTCGTGGTATGTCTTGGCTTTTATTGAGTTTTCCTGCAGGTACAGCAACGGGCTTGTTGGTGTTGATGCTTTGTATAGTTTGTTTTGTTTGTGTGGTTTGCGATCAGAGCAGTTGTCTCTGGAACACATCTATCAGGTGAGAAACCAGCTTGCCAGAAGCCTAACCGGGCTACTGGGTTTGGTGTTTAAATACACAACCACCAACCCACACAAAGACTAGGGGTCAATGTGGTAGGTTAGTTTGGGTTTTAAATGGGGGGACTTCCACATTTATTGGGGGGCTGAGTTGTGTCTCCTTTGTGCAATAGTTGACCTCAGGCAATGCTGGTTGTGTTGTGGTTTGTTTTTTCTCTCTCTCTGTAGGCTTTAAAGCCTTGGCTATCATGAAGGATTTTGCTGCTGCTCCATCTGAAGGTTTTCTGGATCGTTGCACTAAAGATCAACTTTTGAAAGTTGCTGAAGAGTATGATATTGATTGAAGTGTTATTGGTGATCAATGGCTTAAGAAAGTGTAAAGGCTGTGGTTAAGCTGCTGTCCTGATCAGTCATTAGCGGCTCAACCAGTTTTAGCTTCATCAGGAAAGCTCACTTCTGAACAACACAAAGAATTTGTTTTATTTCAGTGGTTTAATGAGCAAGGCAGGCAAAAGTTCAAAATGGAAAAGTGAAGGGTTTGGAAGCAGATTAGTCTAACCCACTTTCTGTAGTTTTTGAGGAAAATGGCTTCAAAGTTTTGTGTTTTCCAGAATGGTCTAACATTCAAAGTGCAACTGTATTTGGGCAATGGCTTAGACCACTTTGCCACCAAAATACTAAAATCTAGACCATAAAATATTACAGAAATTATCTTAAACTCAGTTTGGATTTTTTGCGGGTTAGACCACTCTGCTTCGAACCCCCTCAAGTATAAATTAGAAGTGGATAAACAAGTGGCAGGCAAAGATTGAGTTGTAGGCTACTAGGTTGAATTTGGTCAGATGGTTAGCGTTGTGGAAATGTTTTGCAAGCAGAAGGAAGTCTGCTATTGTCATCAGATACACTGTCAGAATTAAGATGTGTTGTCCTGCTTTTTACGTCTGTAAATATACAGTACATGTATCTGTAAATACCAATCTACTTGCGCACCGGCCAGGCATTTCATTTTTCCACAGGTCAGGTCTGAAGATTTGGCGTTACTCATCATGTCTCCTTGTGCTGCAGGTATTTGAAGGCAACCAGGACGCAGAAACACCCGTCCTCGCCCTGTTCAACACTTCCACAGTGGCACGCTACATTCGGATCAACCCACAGACCTGGTATCAGAACAGGACACAAGGGGACATCTGCCTGAGAGCTGAAGTGTTGGGCTGCGCACTCCCAGGTTAGAAGTGAACAGTTTCTATCCACGTTTTTACACCGTGTTTAGCAGCTGTGACACACACCTTTCCCTATTCACAGATCCTAATAATATCTACGCATGGCAGACGGAGCCGACAGACTCCAGAGACAAACTGGACTTCAGACACCACAACTACAAGGAGATGAGAAAGGTAGGACAGAGTCTGATATAATGATCATGATTTTGTTTTTTCTTTTCTAACTGCGATTTAATGCAACAAGTTGATTTTTTTGTTTTTTACCTTAAATAGAGCTGTATTGTCAAAAAACTTCTTTAGTAAACTCAACCAGAGATGAACAAATCCACTAGTTTGTGGTGCTGTAGTGAGTAGATAACAGCCACAGTGTATGTGTGTGCTCTGGTTCTACTCTGACCAAAAAACAAATAGTACACGAGGCTTCATTCCTTCGAGGCAGCGTCCTCACTGTGCTGCCACTACCAGCGGTCAGTTTGAAGACACCGTCCAGCCCACAGAGACAAACACTGATCCTCATTGCGCAAACTCACATTTTTATTCCCTTTTTGTCAGAGAGGAAATTTTAGACTCCACTGGTCTGATGGTTGTAGATGTAGCGGTCATATTCAAATTCAATGACAAGTCAAAAGTGAATCGGGGAGAAATTTTCACTTCATTCATTTGTTTGGGCACTTAATGGTTCCTTTGACACTGTCCGATATTCATGTTTTGTTGTCTAACTTTCCAAACAAGACTCAGCACAAACAAGCAAAAGCTGAGTGGATCAGAGAAGATAATATTCATAAAAATCTATATTTATAGAGCGCTTTTCATAATCCAAGTTACTATGTGCTTCACAAGGCAGAAAATAAAACACACAAGCCATCAAATCAGATTGTAAAACACAGATAAAAACACCAGTTAGTAGAAACTAATGTAGTGTTAAACATTTTAAAAGAAGTGAGAGGAAGTTCAATGGAAAGTAAAACTCAAGTCAAATCAGGAAAGACTCTCAGATAAAAATGTTTTTATGAATGGACTTAAAGAAGATCACTGACTCAACCAACCTGATTTCCTTGGGCAGAAAACACTTCCAAGAATCTGGCTGAAAACTAAAGAGGATGAAACACCTCAGCCTGGAGATCTTAAAGTGTGTTTATATACAATCACTGACCACTTCATTAGGTACCCTGATGAAAACAAATAGTAAAGACAGCAGCAATATTTTGATCCAAAAAATGTTGTAAAATGATTGAAAATAACATTTCTTTCCATAATTAAACACATACATTTTGTTGCATTCATTAGTAATTGTATCCTGTTTTCTAAAGATATATTTACAGTTTTACACTTGAATTTAACGTTCCATTCCATTCATTGCACCAAAAATAAATATTTGTGAATTTATGGTACATTTGCAAAGATATTTCACTTTATATGTAAAAACAAAAATTCTGTTGTCTGAAAAAAAATGATGACGATGGGAAAAAATATGATTAATGTTATTTACATTAAACATGGAGTTTCACAGTTTATTGAAATGTGATGAAATGTGAAGTAATATCTGTGAAATAAAAAAGGTGAATATAAAAAAAATACATATTTTGATTTTACAATCCACACTTGTATCCTTATATATGTAAATGGAGTGGAAAAATATTAGGAGCACTTATGGAAATGCAGTTCAGTAAGCCGCCACCACCCCCTACGGCTTCCACAATAAACATAAAAATGAATTTTTGCCCTCTTGACAATGTCAGCAATCATGGAAAATGTTTAGGCTTCACCAAAATAGAATGAGCTGATGTAGTGGATTGTACTGGATTTCATAGGTGTACCTAATAAAGTGGCCAGTGAGTGTATAGCTGGTAGAGAATCCATGTAGAGGCCTTAGAAGTAAAAGCTTAAAATCTCTCCTGAAACCGCTGGAAGCCAGTATAAAGATGCTGAAACTGAAGTGGCATGGTTGTGTGTGGCGGCTCTGTCTAATAGAGTTGAGTTCTGTACAGTCAATCAACAGAGTTATGGTTCAGCCAGATAAAAAGGCTGCTGTAGTAGTAATCCACGCCTAGCAAGATTAAAGTGTGTTAAATGGTGTCTGCACCTTCAAAAATTATTTAAAAAAAAAAAAAAAAAAAAAAAGTATTTCTAAGATGACAAATTGTAGAAATCAAGTGATGTGGCGCTCACAACCAGGTGCCAGGTGACTCTGCAACTGCTGTGGAGGTGGTGGGAGACAGGAGGATGATGACAAAGCTTTTGTCTATCATGGAGGACATCTCCCATCCCCTGCAGGAAACAGTAACATCACTGGGCAGCTCCTTCAGTGACAGACTGCTTCACCCACAGTGTCTAAAGGAGAGATACTGCAGATCCTTCCTTCCTGCTGCAGTCAGACTGTTCAGTTCAGCTCCCAGTAGTTCAGCTCATCCACTAACTAACTGCAATAAAAATGTAAAGAGGGACTCTGTGTGAAATTTCACTGAAATTTCCTGTAAACATTTATATTTCTTCTATGAGGAGAAAGTACCTATTTATATCTGTGCACTGTGTGCATTGTGTGCTGCTCTTTTCTTTGTACTGTTTCTGCTGCTGTAACACTGAAAATTTCCCCACTACAGGATCAATAAAGGTTTAATCTATCTATCTATCTATCTATCTATCTATCTATCTATCTATCTATCTTTGGGAAAAGCTGATATACAAGTAAAATAAATATTTCAAGGCAATGCACAATGGCTAGAAGCCTTACTGTATTATATTCATTTGGACTGTAATTTTAATTGTTACTTAGCACTTGCATTTCGGGTTTTCCTTTACACAAATAAATACATTTGACCATAAACTGATGCAGAGAAACCACAATTTGATGCAAAAAGCTGTTTGACGTGAACATTTTCACAAAACCTACTCATATGATGCATAAGAATAATTCAAAATGAGAAAAATCACAAACTAATAACTTATTTTGACGGTTCAAGTTTTTAAAAAAATACTTTCCAGCCAAAAAGCCCCCAGATATCGACTTCTTCATTTGAACTAGTGGGACTGACAGGTCCTCCGTGTGTCTTCAGCTCCCCCTGCTGGTCAAAGCTGAATAGTGCAGGCAAGATGGCGGCTCCCGTTAGGACGCTGTGCTGTTCAGGTGAGACAGAGGTTATCCACTAAATATCTTGTATATGTGTCCGATTTAAGAGCCAAAGTAGAGCGTCGTTGCTGTAAATATATGTTTATACTACTTGCTGCCTTTAACACAGCTGCTTTTTCGAATAGCTGGCATAAATGCAGTAACGCCGACTAGCCATGCTAACGCTAATGCTAACAGTCGTGTCAACTATGAACGACTGTCAGCAGGTCTGAGTCCCTGCAGCTGCTCAATAATAGAACAAAGCGTTAATCAAAGTGTGTCCTGTGAATTCTGTCTGATTGTGGGAGTAATTTTGTTCATTCTTTGCTGTTTTACAGTGTTTAGATTCTCCAGCAGGCAGCTCAGCACAACATGTGGAGTACAAGCTGGACAGAAATGGAGGCTAGAGTAAGTTTACTGTTGTTGACTGTGACTAAATAAAGCTCAGGTTTTTCTTTACAAGCCCAAGAAGCGCTTCCTAACGGCAGACACTTGCAGAAAGGCCTGTTGTCATTAGCAGTTACATTGTCAAACATTACTATACTGAAGAGTTGGGGGAAAAATGCAGATTTGGGCCAGTTGCTTTGTTTTTCCTGTTCTGTTTGAGTTTAGTTTGTGTCAGACTAAATGTGAAACCATTTAGTAAACTGGACAAAATCAAGACCTAACCTCCTTTTAGACATGCACTTCCTTGCATTGTCTGGGCCAGCTTCATGTCTAAATGCAAACTCTAGTAGCTTTGCGGTATAAGTCATGATGACTTGTCAAAGCTGCTGTGAAATGTGATTTTGGTAAGACTTTTTCCATATTTCAGCACCAATATTGGTCCAAAAACATCACAAGAGAGTAAAAGACACAGTTTCCTGTCAAAAGCACAAAAATTTTGACAAAACATGTACACAATCTGAAGTTTAGTTTGTTACTTCTAGCTGCTTGTAGATCTTTCCTCTGAGTTTCTGAAATGCCTGCAGCACCAGACAGCGGCAGGATCCATATGAGCGTTTCCAAAGAGCGAGAGTTGCGTGCCTTTATGCATAGAATGACAGCACCGGTCACTTCATCAGTTACTTCTAAATAGAAATAATCCCCCTCATGGAGACAGGATCGATCAGGATGTAACAACAGCTCAGAATGTGCTTTTCTTCACATCAGACAGGTGAGCTGTCACAGTTTGTAAGTGAAGCTTCATTTAATTTGTTGTATAGAAGTGGTGCTCAGGTTGACTTCTGTACTCCAGTAGCTGTTGGGATATTTTTATTATACTGTTGGTAAATTACTAGTCAGATTATCATCACACATGGTCAGAAATTTCATAAATAAATTAGGATATTCGTTACTTGACCATTTTGTTAAGCTGCTATTCAGATAGTTTCTTTCTTTTTTGCATTAGTGCATTATGCATCTCTTAATATACTGTCCAATTAAGGTCAAATATTATGTGTGGACCTTAGCTGTCTCTGTCACTTTAGTGGTTATGTCTGAATAAAACTGTGAGGAACATTAACATTAAAGGGCTCTACGTCTGAGTGACAGAATGCCATCACTTTAACAAGTTAATGAAGCCAGCAGCGTTATGTATACCATGTCTAAAAAGGCTTTATTGAACTGTGTGTGTGTTTGCTTGCAGACATGGACTCGCCAGAAGTGGCACAGAATATGGACCTCTCACAGATCTGCCTGATTGGTCTTTTGCAGGTATTTATCATCTTTATTGTGTCTAGAGAAACACCAGAAATAGTGTACACAACATCATGTGATTTTAATTGTTGGTAGGTGCATTTGTTTAGTCGCTTATTGATCTGATGTGTAGTGGTTGTGATGCCAGTATGTTGATTGACATATAGCTGTGTTTTAAAACCGTAGATGATTTATGCAGTCTGGGTCGCACATCAGTGTCGAATCAATCTATTTGTGAACCTTCAGGGGACTACTTACAGTTTTAGTACATACAGAAGGAAAGAAAAGTAAAGAAAAACACAACAAACGAAGCATGTAGCACGATTTCAGTATGAGCTGAGACATATTATAAACCTAAAATTACACAATTTTCCTCATAATTAGTGTACTTAACACTTAATACATTTTTGAAGCAAATTTTCAGTGTGTGGGGTTCTTTCGCTGATTATAGTTTTAAAGAATCCCAGGTATTTGGATGCATTTTTAAATAGTACAGCTGATGTTACACAGCATTCAGTGAGGGGAGATCTGCCACAATGTCATTTAGAGGAATTTGTGTCTTTTTAGTGGTATGTTTGAGATATTTGACATTGTGCCTTGGTTTGCCTGGCTTAGTTTCATAAGCAATAGAAAACACTGATTGAGATACCCTTAATTACTAATACAGGGTTAAATTATTAAAGGTTTACCTAATGTATACTTTATATTAACAAAAATGTCATCTGTATGGTTATCTATTTACTTGTCATTTCCATTTGTTTACTTGCTTTTTCCGCTTTGATTTCATTCAGTATTATGGCATTATGCTTTACTTTAAATATTGTCATCTACTAGTGGTATATTTTGACATTCATGACCACTTCAGTTTCTGCGTTTGTTAATTTTGTCTTCCTTTGTGGACAGATGGACGACCAGCACCTCCACTGAAGGGCCACCTGAGAAGAAAGCAAGAGAGAGAAACTTTAGCTGTGAGTACCACAAAAGTTGTACCTCTTTATCACTCTTTTGTTGTTTTATTACAGTTCACACTCACCTGTTCACATATCTTTATCACAGAGGCGCATTGTGATGCTGAACTCGGAGGTGGACCAAGGAATAGAGATGTGGAGGGAGAAACAGGAAGGAGCGAAAAGAATGGAGGAGCACAAAAAGTCTCTTTTACTGAAACCCAAAGGGCAGCGATTATTGAAGAAAAAATCTCAATGTTAGAAACAGATATTCAGCCCAGTGGATGTATTTATGAGGACTTGTGGCTTTTCTCCTGCTTTGTAATTTGTGTTTTTCTCAATATTCATGCAATAAATGTTTGTCCTAGACTTTAATGACAAAGTTTTGTTTGTCAAATCAAAAAGGTGATCACTTTTCATAGTTTTAATGCCGAGTTAATGTCTCTCTGCTTCCACTAGAATGCAGCATTTCTTCTCTTAAACACAGTGTGACGCCATTTTGTCTGGTGTGGGGCTGAGAGGAGTTTTGTTGGGCTGGCAGAGGAAGGGAGGAGCTGGCAAACAGAAAGCAGCACTGATTCAGGACTTTACTGTGCATGTGTGTTCCAGGGAGAGCAAGGGGTTCACACCTTGGCACGCTCTTACTGTTGTTACTCAAAATACATGACAAGTGTTTGAGCCCGGTGAAGCAGCATAGATAACAGCATGAGATGTTGACAAGTTCCACATTCATGCAAAATCAAAGGTAAAAAATATTTGATGGGGCAGCAACAATGAGGCTCATAATTAGGCTTTGTGTTTTCTACTTTTCATGGGGCATTTTCTGAGAAGAAAAGGAGCGAAAAGCTGGAATTTTGACCGAGCCTCTCCGTAGGCTGGTGTCTGGAAAGATGATTAGCCGACTGCAGCCAAGTTAGCAGAAAGTTTAATCCCACGGAAAGTGATATTTTCCGCTATCGACACCAATTCTAAGCTGCTTAAAGCTTCAATGAAGCTGCAGAAACTCTTTTATCATGTTAAAAATATACATCAGCTGGGAAGAAGGAGCAAAAAATCTGACTCCAGTTATGTTTAAGTGCTCAGACTTGAATATTTTGTGCTTTTTTATACAATGAATTAAACCCTAACCCTGTGTTTTATGCACTTAAGGTGAAAAAGGGGCATTTTGCAGAGATGCTGTGCAGCTGTGCCTTTGTGTAGTCAGCATTAATTTGGTGTGACTTGGACTTCTAAACGGAGTATTTACAAAGTGAGGTCAGCCTCTCCTCTCTGTCCCCCTCTGCTCGCCCTCACTCTTGCTTTCTTCTCCCTTCCTCACGTTTTTCTTTTCGCCTCTCTCTCTCTTTTTGCCAGGGTCTTGTTGCAGACTTCAGCAAAGCCTCACTGTAATTAGGGCTGCTAGCCGCTGAGTTGCAGATTCTTTTCTGTGGAGATGGGAGTTTTCTCCCCCAACCTCCCCCCTCCTCCTTGTCTTAACTTTTTCATACAGTTGACCAAAGGAGCTGACTGTTTGTTGTGTTACAGGAGTGTGGGAGGACATAGAGCAGGCCACAGAGGGTGTTGTAAGAAATACCAACGAGGCGACAGTCTTCATTCACACACATCCTCACACCTGCAGCATCAAAGACCTCCCAACTGCACCGGCAGTGAGAAATCTAACTCCTCGTTCTTTCTCTCAACTCACCATCTTTTCATATGCTGCTTTTTCTGTGAATGTCTTTCCCCCCTGACTCCTCCCATCCTCCCCCCATCTCTCCTTTCCTCTCCTCCTCATGTTGTTTTGGTTTTGTGGAAATGAGAACCAGATGTTGCTTATTGTGCAGAAGTCAGCGATGGAGGGAGGGAGGGTCGGTGGGTGCTTCAGGGGGGTAAGGGGTGTAAGGTGAGGTCGGTCTTCGAGGATGGAGGATGAAGGGAAGGAGGGAGCTTGGAGGATGACACAGATGTGGTTCCATTTGAGGATTAGCTGAGAGGTGTCTGTAGTTTCGCCCACAGACCAGGAACTGGGAGGGTTTCCTGGCAGATGGGACTGGGACGGGGGTGCAGGAGGATGGGTAGCACCACCGGTGCAGAGTCGGGGGGTTTGTGGAGAGTCTGATTCAGCAAAGACCGCTTCCTGACCTGGGTGTTCCTGGGGTACGGGGTAGCTTTGGTAGCATGTTTGACAAAATTACACATTCTGAGCATTTTGAATTATACATGACTGTATGAGAAATAGAACCGTAGGCTGCAATTATCCTTGTTTGTTGCTAGCTGGAAAGTAAACCATATGATCCTTGGTCTATTTTTTTTGCTTTTTCTTTTGTTTTTTATGCTGCAGGGACCGCAAATTATGTAAGGTGCTTATGCTTAACTGTAAATAACCGATGAGACAGATGAGGCTGGAAGTAGGTTGAGGTCAACAGTAGGGTCAAAGTGATGACACATTAAAGTACCCATATTATGGTTTAGATTCATAGTTTTATTTTGGCAATCTGCTGGAATATGTTTACATGCTGCAATGTTTAAAAAGAAATTCCTCCCACTGTACATTGCTGCAGCAAATTTTCTACCCCATGTGTAAAATGCTTCATTTTAGCGACCTCTCTCCAAAAGCCCAGTCTGCTCTGATTGGCCAGCTGGCCTGACAAAAGCAAGGTAATGCTGGTTACTTACCGCAACCCCAGATCTGCCAGTATAGGGATGTAGCTATAGCTGAAGAAACTCTACTAGGGAAATCCTTTGTTTGAAGGTGTATCAAGCTAGCCTTTAAGCAGCCATTGTGCAAATGTTCTACGTGATGATGTAGATAAGTAGCGGAACAAAAGCATGGATTTAAAACAAGGTGTTTTGGGCAAACATACCAATAAAATCAATGATAAGGAACTTTAACTTAATCTGAAAACACATAGTTGCTTTAAAATGTGCAGTTGAACAATAATAGTATAAATCTACACTGTAAAGTGCAGTCAATGTGTCTGAGTTTACAGTGTGTTGGATAAATAAAGTTAGAAATAAAATATTCCATCTGAAGTGTAGTGGAGCAGAAGCATAAAGTAGCACAAGTTCAAAATTGTACAAATATTTGAGGGAATATATCGAGTTACTTTCCTTCTCTGAATTCCAGGCTAGCTAAGAAAATGAGGAGAAAAGGGAAAAGTTACAGTTAGAGTGACTGTAGAAAGCAAATGGTGCCATAATGTAGGTCACCCAAACAAAGTCCCAGGTTGAATTGCAAGCAGCTGTCCTGGCCACTTCCTGCCTGGCATGGAGCAGGACTGCTGAGCCTGGTGGTTGTTCCTCCACCGCCCAGCCACACTCTGAGTTCAGCATTAAAATGGCTGACAGGGAGAGAGACAAGGGGGAGAAAGAGGAATGGAAGCAAACATGACTACCAAAGGTCTCATCTGTATTCATCTGTGTGACCTACAAGACAAGAAGCAGAGCACATGGATGGCAGATGAATAGCAACTCCAAACAGATGTCCAGATTAGTGCACAAAATAGCCAGAATCAAGTTTAAAAAAATGTGCCACCTGACACAAGTTTTATTTCTTTTCCAACTCCTTCCCAATCATTAAACATCTCCTTTGTGGACTTCCTTTACCTTGCTTTTTTCCCTGTAAATTTCAGACTAATATGACCTCTTTGTCTTTAGGTCTGAGAAAAGTACTCGGATAATTACTCCGACTTTCCGTTTGACTCACTCATTACCTAAAACCAGGCACACATCACTTCATTTTAAGGTCATTTCAATCAGGTCAGCTGCACAATCTTCATAAGACAGGGAAGAAAAGAACTGAACAGACGTGGACACTTACGGTTGCAAAGAATTTACTTGTGATTAAATGGGTCACATTTAGGTTATCAATGTCATCAAAATTTAGCAGTTGTTTCAAGATAATTCTCCCAGAAAGAGTCACTGCTCAACAGAACTAACTGAACTCCATCAACAGTCTCTATTTTCTGTCATTAGCAGTGACTAGGACACTAGTGTCTTTTATGTGAAAATGTCTAATAACCAGTCAGTGCAACTTATGACCCTTTATGAAGGCTGCCTTATTATAAAACAACTCTATGGCAATTTTTTGTTCAGTATTGTGACTGCTGAGAGGTTGCATTTGGAAACATGCATCGTTCCCACACGGTGTTCATCAGCAGAGCAGTAGAGGTCGGTCTGTACAGATGGATTAGTCTAAGCAGTTACTGTGCATGAGAGAGATCCACAGGGAGAAATGGAAACACCAGGTGAGGAGAGTTTGGCCAGTGTAGGAGGAAAGAAGTCGAACAGATGTGGACAGAAAAAAAGGAGAAAATGTGAAGTCGGTCAGGCTAGTGTATGTAGTTTATTCCTGCAAGTGAGGCAGAGAGACAGTGGAGAAAACCAGATTTTTAAATCAACAGTGGCTGCATGAACCAAAAACCAAAGCCTGGTCTGATTCAGTTAAGGGTTCATGGATCAATAAGGATGAAAATGAGGGAAATACTGCTCTGTCCATGAAGCAATGAGGCCAGATGTGTGTCGTCTAAGTGGAAACAGTGATGTAGAAGTTTGCTTCTGGGTGTATGTGCATTACTGTTCAAAAGTTTGGAGTCACCCAGACAATTTCATGTTTTCCATGAAAACTCACACTTTTATTCATGTACTAACATAATTGCACAAGAGTTTTCTAATCATCAATTAACCTTTCAACACCATTAGCTAACACAATGTAGCATTAGAACACAGGAGTGATGGTTGCTGGAAATGTTCCTCTGTACCCCTATGGAGATATTCCATTAAAAATCAGATGCTTCCAGCTAGAATAGTCATTTATCACATTAACAATGTCTAGACTGGATTTCTGATTAATTTAATGTTATCTTCATTGAAAAACATGCTTTTCTTTCAAAAATAAAGACGTTTCTAAGTGACCCCAAACTTTTAAACGGTAGTGTATTCTGCTCTGGAGCAGGTTATGTTTGCGGTACAAGACCAACTTTAATAAAGATTCCACCTCCTGACAGATCAGTTCTCCTGGAAAAACCCATGAAGCTTGGATAGCTATCTGTCCATGTTTGAGATTTGTCATCTGATGCCAACACCGCTCCTTTTATGCAAATATGTTCATAACCAAATTCAACTTAACACTTAAATGTATGACTGTTTGGTAACAAGTTCACCATTTGAACTTTAGAACATATGTTAATGGTGATATTTCAATGATATGTTCACTCTTAGTTTCTACTGCCCTTTAGTGGCAAAAAATCTAGAAATGCATCTATAAGGAGCACAAAATAGCTCTTTGCAAACAGCATAACCAGTGCAATACAAACCCAGTGCTGACACTTTTTATGATGTAACAACAAACTCAAGTCAGTGTACACTTGGTCTGGAATTTTTGTCTGTATTGAACTTCAGTTGAGTCAGTTATCAAATCACAACGTTCAGTGGCTAAGATCCAGTAAAAAATGTGTTTAAAAAGCCATTTTTCATTCAGCAATGCAACACAAAGTGTGCAAACAGGATTTTAAAGTAAGAACAGTGATGTTAATGTATTAAAAACAAGAAAAGCAGTCAGAGAGCGCAGTACTCCACCAAGGCTGTTCATTCCGCCATATGGCATTGTCACAAATGTAACATTTGTTTATTAGTTATTGGTGATCAGAAATCATGGCAACATAGAATGTGGCCATTTAATATAGATGTACCCACAAACAAAATGACTTTGTGCTGAGCACAGGTGTGTATTATGCATGTGTACGTTATGTACGGATACCAAATCATGTGACCTAAATATGTAGCAGGCGGCAGTGATGGGACTCAGAAACACCCCCACAATTTAATCAGTTGTCCCTTATATCATTTACGACGGATAAGTCCCGATAAGTCTGTAGCAGTTGATTTGTAGTAGGATCACAATCATGTGATCGTCAACAGGCTGCTGATGCATTCACTTGTTGTCATAGTTACAGTGATGCCGTGCCACTATCTGACAATGATATAGAAATCTTTAACAAATCTGTGGATCCACACTATAAGCTGCATCACTGCCAAAATCTAATCAGGTGGACCTTGTGTCATTTCTGACCTTCCCTGAAAATTTCATCCAAATCTGTGAGTCCGTTTTTGAGTAACGTTGCATACAGACAGACAGATAAACTTGCGCCGATCATCACATAACTCCGTCACGTTTCTTGGCGGAATAATAACCTATCATGTATATTGAAAAATATAATTGACAGGATGCAGCCTTTGATACTAAACCACGACCTCATACAAACAAGATGTGACCAGTTTATTTGAGGCTGTGTGTTATTCAGCTTGTTTGTTGTTGATGCTGACAGTAAGTGAAGAGTTAAAGCAGCGAGGAAAAGAGGGGAAGGAGGAGGAAAGGGCAAAGACAAAGAGCAAAAACAGACCAGAGATACTTGTGGTGAGAGGAGGAGTGGTTTGAGACTGAAGCCTCATAAAAAGAACAATTTTGCAGTGGCTGAGGAAATAAGGAGGGAGGAGAGTGAGGGAGGGAGGGAGGCTGCTCGGAGAAAGATTTTTTGGATGGAAATGTGCGAAGGGAAAAATATCCCCACACCTATAAAATAATTTCGGTTTTACTGCCCTTCTCACTTCCCTCATCTCACCTCTCTTGTCTGCTTCTTTTTTTTCTCCGTACACACTATTTTTCTTCACACATTTTTTATTTTATAATACATTTAAGTGTAAAGAGCTGTAAATTTTTCTTTGCATTAAAGCGAAAACACACACGCACGCACGCACGCACGCACACACACACACACACACACACACACACACACACACACACACACACACACACACACACACACACACACACACACACACACACACACACACACACACATGCAGGCTGCAGCCAGGCCAGAGATGTTTCAAGAATACCAGATGCTCGGCTGGAACGTGTTTCTCTGAAAAATGCGACCGTTCCATCATTTTTTCCATCTCGTTCCTCGACACATGACTGCTGGCTCCGTGTCCAAAACAGCCGGCAGGGTAACTGTATCCAGAGTCTGCATCTGTGAGCTGCAGCAAAGTAAAAGCTGATGAAGCAGGTGAAGGCCTGCTGGGGATTTCAATGTGTCACATGACTTTTACCACATATCTCTTCTTTTTGTTTCCTTGTTTTGCTATTTTATTTATTTTTTTACAGTTCTGCTTGTTAACTCTTTCCACTCTGGAGGTCCCTGCACCACGACTATTGGCACATTGACTGATGATGCCTTGTTCTACCATCAGTTGCAGAATCGAGTTTTTAGAACAACAGCATCATTGTCACTGACTCCTTGTTATGAGACTGTTATTTACTCCCAAATTTACAGATTTTATTAGACATGTTTTTCTAATCTTATTCTGGCCTTGTAGTTGGAACAAGGAGACTTATTGTATTTTAAAATATCCCAAGTGTCTCTTCATTCATGCAGCTAAAATTTGTTTATTGCGGTTTTGCAGCTCTTACTGACTGAATCTGAGGATGTTTTATCAGGTAGAAATTTCAAAATAATAGCCTTAGATTATTGGAATGGTCGTGCACAGTGCAGGTCATGGCCAGAGTGTTGAAATAAACTGCATAACAGTTACTTGTACTTATGATGAAATGCTGTCAACGAAAACACACAAAAACCTTTTATAGTGAGAAAGAGTCAATAATCTTGATCACTTTCCCTCAGAGCAGCCTGTAAATTAAAGAAAGGGGAAAAAAAGCAGCAGCTGATCTGGCGACTGCTCAGTTTAAAGCTGGAAGCAAGCTGGAATGATGTAATCCTCCCAAATACTTCAGTCTCCGACAAAGAAATATTACAAAATAGAAGACAGAGCAATGAAACACAAACAGTTCTATTCAATGTGGCGTCAGCAGGCACACATTTAACATGTGCCACTTGAACTTTTGCACACTGACTATCAAAACAGTGCATGATGAAGATCACAGTCTGTGTTTATAGTTTTAGCAAGCAGCATTGGAGTTGCGACACTTTACTTAGTAAAAGCCAGTCTGGTAGATTTTAGCCCAAATTAAGGCTTAAATGCAGATATGTGACCTTAATAAAATGATTTCCTTCTATTTCCAAAATGTCATATCTCAGAAATTTCAGCTTCACTGCAGTGTAGTTTTAATTTCATAAGTGTGGTTTTAAAAACGATTCATAAAAACAAGAATAGTGGAGTTTGTTCAGCTCATAATTACAACGCCCAGGAACGTGGTGGAGTTATGTGACGATCGGTGTACGTTTGTCAGTCCATCTGTTATTCCATCTGTGCGCAACATTACTCAAAAATGAACTAACAGATTTAGATGAAGTTTTCAGGGAAGGTCAGAAATGACACAAAGACCACCTCATTAGATTTTGGCAGTGATGCGGCTTATAGTCTGGATCCACGAAATTATTAAAGATTTCTGTGTCATTGCGAGATAGCTGCACGGCGTCACTGTAACTATGACAAGTGAACACTACGTCAGCTGCCTGCTGATGATCACATGATTGCGATCCTACTTCAAATCGATTGTTGCGCACTTACTGGGACTTATCCATCGTAAATGATACAAGGAACAATTGTTTAAATTGTGGAGGTGTTTCTGAATCCCATCAATTCCCGCCACCTGCTACATATTGAGGTCACGCCATTCGGTATCTGTACACAACGAACACATGCATAACACATGCCAGTGCCCAGCACAAAGTCATTTTGTTTGTGGGTACATCTGTATTAAATTCTATAGTGGCGTGATTTCTGATCATCAATAACTAATAAACAAATGCTGCATTTCTAAAAAAAAATGCTGCATTTGTGACAGTGCCATGTGGGGAAATGAACAGCCTTGGTGGAGTACTGTGCTCTCCGAATGCTTTTCTTGTTCTTTTTAACTTTACGTGAAAAAAAGGAGAATTTTCATTATTCTGCAGTGATTTAATAAATCTGCATTTAGAGTGGTTAAGAGTAAATGGATTATACATAGTTTTAGAGCTGCATTTCACTTAAATGCAATAATTTTGAGTATTTCATTTTTAATTTTAGAGAGAAAAAAGTAGGTATCAGTATTAAAAATGTGTGAGTATATTAATATTCAAACTACTATTGAAGAAATTTTGAAAGAATGGAAAAAGCCATTTGTAGAAAATAGTTTAATTTCACTTTATCTAATGAAATACAAAAGTGAAAACAGGCAGGAAAAAATCTCATTCCATTTTATTGATAAGATCATCATTATAAATATCATTACCATTATCATTGTTATTAAATCAATTCACCTTAAACTTTGATTTGGTGTAAAAAAAAAAAAAAAATCATTGAGCACCATCTGTGTCATAGTTCATAAATAGCATTGTTTGTTATTCTGTGCCACCATCTGGGTAAAACTGGGTGTTTCACATTAAAATAAAACTCCCTGAACTCACATTTCCCCTCTGATCGTATCTGATTCACCACACGCTGAATGTAAACTGGGATTCATTTCCATCATTGTCATGTTATGCCTCTGTCCAGCAGGACTCCAAATGACAATGTACAAAAGCAAATAAAAAAAAAACAAAGTCATTAGAACTTTTCTAAAAGAACAATAATAACAATAATCATACTTATAATAACAACAATTTCCCATAAGAGCGATAACAATTAAAAATTGCACCATATTGTTGGAAAGTGTACCACTTACTGACACAATCGGACAAGTAGCTGTGTTTGCATTCAACATTATTGTACTGGAATCTTTGAAAAGTGTCATTTGCAAGATAAAACATCACATTTAAGAATTTTTTTTTTCCATCTGACTGCTTGCACTGAGTTTGTCTTGCAATTTTGAGCATCTGTGGCTGCAATTACATAAAATATGTGCAGATCAAAAATAAAGATTCTTGTTCTTGTACCAGAAGGACCGTCTTTCAGCTGTCTCATGTAAAATCTGACCTACAATTCTCATGTGTGCATGTTGAAAAATCTGCATCAATCTATATTAACACTGTGCATAAGGGTTGTGCTATTGTATGCAGCTCCGTCAAATCCATACGACAACAAAAGGTGGTGACAAAAGCATTGTTTTTCTTTACTAGAGGCATTTTTGGCGCCCTGCAAAGAGGAATACTACCAGAATGATAACATTTGAGAATAACATCCCAGTTTTGCTAATTGAAGTTTCATTTACTCAACCACAATAGACCTTTCTTCTATCACATGATCAGAAATAATCAGGAAATTAATGTATTTCTTTCAGATAAAGTAGCATACTCATTTGCCTTTACTATATATGGACCGATTGCATTAAGTTTTATCCAGGAAAAACCCTGATAACTAAAAAAAATTAACATCAACATCCATTTTTAATCAGACATCAGAAAACAATTCTTATTTCAGAACCTTCCTTTGAGAAATATGAGCATTTTTATTCAACAAACCCAAGTTCAAGAGATGTCCAAACCGAAGAAACACTTAATTTGTCTTAATAAAACTGTCTAAAGTCAAACAAATTGATTTCAATCCAGAACTATATGATTGTAGAATAAGTACTTTGTGCATGTGGACACATTTTGTATGGATTTTGATATTGCGGGCAGAATTCCCAGGCCTTCTTAGTGGTACAAAACAATCAAACACTGGATTAAAGGGCAAATATCATGTTGAAACAATGATTTTCAGAGTAAAATTCCCCCCCGAAAAAAACCCTGATGGATTCGACAGAAGATGTATTTCAGAGCAAAAAAAACAGAGATGATGAATTTCTGAGTAAAAGTCAAACAGAAACACAGAAGTGAATCAGACAGCAGTTCAGCTGGAGTCGTCCAGTTAAAGGAAAGGATGGAATGTTTCTTAATACCTGGGATGCGAGAGGAGAGAGGCGGGAGGGAAGCTGTTGATGAGTCTTTGTATATTTCCCCTCTCTATGTCAGACTGCGGGTATGTTCTTAATCTCTGAACAGTACATGTAAATAGTTAACATACAAATATACATTTTCCTGATTTCAGTTTCTAGGGCCTTTCTTGTTGTTTTTTTTTTCTTTTGTGGCACTTACAAACCACCCAAAACTTAACACATCGTGCCCCCTCTGTCCCACATTTCTTCTGTCTTTTCTCCAGATCTCCACATCTTCCTCCTCTTGTTTCCATCTTCACCTGGCCCTCGTTCCCTCATTCTCTCTCTCCCCCTCTGCAGCAGTCTGTCAGTCACCCTCTGTCTACACCTTATCCAGCAGGGATCTCTGGCAGTAGAGGAGGCGTCGAGGCGTGCCGTACTTCCTGAAGAATAAAATTGCTCCCAGAGTGACCACAACCAGCACCAGCAGGAGGAGAGGGATCACCACGGCTACCGGCCCGGCCCCGCTCTCTGATTCCTCGATGATGATCACCTCTTTCCGACCCTTCTTGGGCTCCTCGCTTTCGCAGCCCATCCAGTCGCTGAGCACCGACTTGGGATAGCCGGACTCCACCTTCATGTACTGGTTGTTGAACTTCCAGTACTTGTTGGCTTTGTAGAAGAAAGTGTACGCTGTAATAAGAAAGACGGAGGGAGCAGAAGTTAGGAGCTCATCCAACAATGCAGCTGTTCTTTGGACAAGAGTTGGTCTAAATGTCAACAGTAGAGCTGCAAACTTATTTTCTTGATTAATCAGGTAATATTTTGGTCTAAAGAATGTCACAAAATAGTAGTAGAGTACAAAGTCTACCATCACTGGAGGCAGAAACATTTGTTAGCATCATTAAGTAATTCTACGTCCACTGATTGTCCAAGATTTGGTTCATAATTTTTTATGCAAGAAGTTTACTAGAGAGAAAAACTCACATCCATCTTCACTCATGATGGCAGCTTTAATGTTATCTGGTGCACCACTCCATTTACTGATGGGCTTTGGATAATCGCTGTCCACTCTGCGAGTCTTTTCGTTGAAACGGTAATACCTGCAAATGACCCAAAAACAGAAATATTTATTACTTTCTGATTAATTAAAGGGCTGCTGTACAAAAACTGCCCGACTTTATCTTGAATGTTTAAAGACGATAAGAAAAATGTGATCGATGAAGGGTGGGTTTACCTTTCTTTGCTAACAACTATTGGTTGAGTCATTGCTTATTATTTTGCATCTTTAATGTTCTGTCGATGCCCTTTTGCTACCTGTCGCCGCTTCCTAATGTTTATGTCACCCAGCAAAGAGGTGGTTGAGGTGGAATTTACCAACCGTTTCTGATTATTTATGGTATTGGCCTATAAATTGTCAGTTTCACATTCTCCATTGCCAGTATCAATGGAGGCAGAGCTGAGAGTTGGAAATATGTTGGTATTAACACCATGTGAAGGCATTTGGATTCCACAGTTAGACTTTAATTACATGTGGCAGTTATTTTTTAGGATGATTCAGACATTTTTTAAATTTATATAACAGTTTGGAAAGATGAAAGAAAACTGAATCTGATTAGAATTACATTAAAGGTATTGTATCAGGCTTTTCATCAGATGTGACCTCAACATTTCTACAGAACAGCCCCAGCTTCCAGATGTTGGTCTATTGGTTTAACAATATGACAACAGACACAGTTTGTGGAACTTTTCCGCATGCCATCCTCCCACTTTAGTTTTTCTCTTTAAAAAAAAAAAAAAAAAAAATCATATTCTTATAGGTAAATGCCTTAATTGCTAAAATAAAATATCGTGAAAACTAAAGCCAATGCTGCTATATGTGATAGAATTGAATCTCAGGTCTATTTGCAGTTGATTGTAAGTTGGGCAGTAGAAGATTTGAAATGTGGAAAACTACCTCAATCAGATTTAGAGATAGGCTTGCTAAAAGTATGAATACTTTGAGGAACAAAGGGGAAAAGATTTTATCTGTGCATGAATGTAGGAGGATTGTTTTGATGCCTCACAGGGAAACTCTTTTCAGACGGAACATGTTTTAGCCTTCCCAACATCTCCTCCAGAAATACAACAAAAGAGTTGTTTATTACGATGTCACTAGTGCAAAGTTTCCCAAACAGATTCTTGTAAGACAAGTGCTGCTGAGGGGACAGACTGTTTTATGGCTCTTATCCAGGTTGTTTTCTCCTGACCAGATCCTTGCTTGTGTTGTATCTACTCTCAGATGTACGTTGCTTCGGATAAAAGCATCTGCTAAATGAAACTGTATAATTGTAGACTCACTCTGTGCCTCTGAAGAAGAACGTCTGTCCTGTTGGTGTGTAGAAGAGAGCAGCATCGATCTTGTCTTTGGGCAGACCAGTTCCCAGATCTCTCAGGCTCTTTGGGGAATCCTTCTCCATGGTGGACTCACTGAAAACCCAATACCTGTCGCCTGGAGACGGAGATCAGAAAGGTCAGAGGAGATCAACACAATAAATCCATCACACAGCAGCTCCACTGGTTAAATCATCTCATATCTGCTTTTTTCTAACCTCACATGTGACCTACCCTTGAAGAAGACAAATTTCCCATCATCCCTCTCATAGGCAGCGTTGATGTTTGAAGGCAGACCCCTCCAGAAGTGACCAATGGGCATCGGGTAGCCAGGCAGCACCTTGTTGTTACGCACACGCCAAAACCACTTGTCCTGCAACCACACAGTAGTACACAACAAGAAAGCACTTTTTTTTAAAAAACTTGATTTATCTGAAAAGATCCATATTGGTACTTAAATAACTGCCGTGTCAATTGATTAGTTAAGTGTCGGACAATATGTAACCAGAAATCTTGATGATGCACAAAAAATGCGAAATATTCCCAGATTTCAGCCAATCAGATATGGAGATATGCATCTTTGTGCTTTATATTTTAGGTTTTACTGACTAAGTTTGTGTTTTAGCACATAAAACAACAAATCTTGAATAATTAAAACATTGATAAGTTGTAGCCTTGATGGGTATTGTCCAGTGAACATTAGTAAAAATGTTAACATGTCAGATATAGCCAGGTTTGTACGTCTTCATCTGCTGGCTCACATTAGTTAAATATATAGCCTAGAGCATATTTTCATCCTTTCACATATTTCCTATGCAGTCACACTGTTTAACGTAGACTATCTCAGAACATTTAGATGTTTCCGATGAAAGCTCTCTCGTACCTTAAACACAAACTTCTCCCCTCTGAGGGTAGCGATGGTGTCAAAGTGTCCCTCGCAGATATCGGGGCCATGGTCCGGCTTGCTGGGGTTGGATGCCTTTGTGGGACGAGGGGGAGGAGGCGGAGCCCCGGACTTTGTTCCTGTGGTTAAAGAGAGACAGAAGTGAAAAATGAGTTGGTATGAAGACGGCAAAACATACTTTAAATTCCACTTGTTCATCTTTTTACTCTGCTGTTCCTTTGAACACACTCAGATCTTTTATTGCACTCCAGTTTTGAAGCACCCATATACTTCAGACACTTTATGTCTAAAGCCCTTTATTGGCCATTTGTCTGATTTTAACATCCTTGTCCTGAAGAAAGAATATCACAGCTGCATTTTTTTTACAGCTGGAATGACAAATAAAGCCTAACTCATCCTTACAATAAAACTAAAGTTGAAACTGCAGTCAGTCAGAGGTATCACGTTGGCTTCTTTTACGGTGCTAATCTGTGTCTTTGTAAGTTGATTAATTCTGAGGAGGGACAGTGAACTAGTCGTTTAACACTGTCTTCTTACCTGTAAATTGACATAAATTGGCTATTTCTGATAGTTTGGACATTGCGTTTTCAGTGACTTGTTATATTGTTCGACTGCCACAATGGTTTATAGTTGTTTGCTGTGAGTAGTGCTTCAGTTGTTTTTTTATTTTCATTGTACAAAAGAGTGTCACTAGGACATCTTATCTGTTGATCGCTAACTTTCCATTTCTTCTAGTAAATCAGCCCACCATAGATTGCCTGGATGCCTCTGCGGTCGTCATCAGGCAGCTGGAAGTTTTCGGTGTCGAACCACTGGTAGAAGGGAGCCATGATGGCGGAGGGGTCATTGGAGTGTTCCAGACCCAGAGCATGACCCAACTCATGGACAGCTACCAGGAAAACATCATTACCTTCAGAGAGAGAAAAAAAGAAGATACAAATGAGGAGTGAAATTCACCTGCAAACCAAAGTCTAGACACACCCTGCAAGTACCAATTACTGGCTTTTAAAACAGCTGCAGTACATGATGATTGTCTTCTCTCCAGTCATCCTCTGTTCAAACTCTGCTCTTCCTCTTACCTCCCTGATCGACGTTCCCAGTGGTCCAGGGTTCAGCGAGGTCAAAGTGCGTGTCGCCTCCGATGCCGTTGCCGGGGAAGTAAGCATGAGCCAGGAAGCCGCCCTCGCCGTCGAACGGCGTGCTGTCGCCGTGGAAGCCCTCTGAGAAGGACAGCATGATGTCTGCATACTTGTCGACCTTCCCTCTGATGTGACTGAAGGGAATCTCTCTGAAGGTGAGCGGGATGACGCTCTCCCACACTTTGAAGGCCCTCCGGATGGCTTCAAATGTGGCTCGTTCGCCCACTTTGGGGGTGTAGTTCTCTATGCTGTGGTGGGGAATGGAGAGATGGCAGTTAAGAGAAGGGTGGACTCAAAATAATACATTAAAGGGAAATAAAGCAAGCAAAAATAGCTACCTTACAACTTGTTAAAACTAAAATTGTTCAAGAAAATTGATAAAAAAATATCCTTGAGCATGGGTAGCTACAGCCCTAAAATCCCTAAAAGTGCGTCGCAATAAATTATATTCCCATGTGCAACTAAAAAAGTGAAACCAAACTGTTGGACAGTGTATTTGTACTTAGTGTGTATTCTGACCTGAAGGTCACCTCGGACTTGTCCCACTTCAGTCCTTGTACTGCGTATCTCTTCCTCCTCAGGTTGGTTTTCAGCTCAGGGCCAAACTTGTCAGGAACGCCACACCGCGGTCGGCTCATTGCTCTGGAGGCACCAAAACAATATTATAAGTTTTCAACTATGTTAAATATTCAGGCTTCTCTGAAGGACACATTTTTGTTGCATATAGTCACCTTGCTTTTTTTTTTTTTTTTTTTTTTTACAACCCTTGAATCCATAAATTTATCAGCCACTTGCAGCTCCAATATTTACTAGTAACAGTGAGATTAAATCACAAATGTTTGATCAGGACTCACTGTAACGTGTTGGTGTCTATGGAGCCGGTGACAGTCAATCCATAAAACCTCTGCATGGCTGATATCGCTGTTTCAATGGACTTTGGTGAGCGGATGGCCTGGGCTCTGACATCTCCTGGAGGCAGGTAGCCATACTGCTGCAACCAGGCCTGAGGAGTGGGAGAGGAAATGAAAATTATGGCAGTTTGTTTAGGTATTGATCAAGAGTTTTACTTTTTTGTTGGCCTAAACTGACAGATTGCTCCACCAAAGGCTACATGACAAGACAATGATCACTTTAGGATCGAATACCTTGTAGATTAGGGCAAAATTAAATCAATTGGTATTAGCTTTGCACAGTTAATGAACTCTTTTCTTCCCAAGAAACACTGCTTTATTCCTAAATGAGCAGCCATACATTCACACTGAGCAAAATCACATCAAAGCAAATATAAAAGATTTCTACTAAACAGATCATTGAAGAAATAATTCTGCATTCATTTTTAGTATATTTTCAAGGTACCTGTGCACTATACATCTATAAATATTATTTCTCTTATACCTACATTATTTACAAGTGAATAATCTGTAATAAATTTACCTGAACAAAAAACAAAAGCTGAAGCTTGTGCACAAAAATATGTCAGCTCTTACTGGGTACACGATGATCTGAGATTCGCTTTTCATCATCTGTGCAGTAAACACCTACATTTACACAATTATGTCTCAAACTTTATATGATTTGTTGTCCTACCAGGAACATTGGATGGTTTGGTCATTGATTAACAAACTGCTAAAATGGTTGTATGTTTTCATTTTTCAATCCCTGAACTTTTTCCTCAAATTTTCACATTTTATAGGTCCAACAAATAACTGAAAAATATCGAACATCTAGATAATAAGATAGATAATCAGGCAGATTAATATACTATATTGATATAGAAAAGAGTGGTGGCATGCTATGTTGCTAAAATCTGTATATTTGAAAATACAACATGCTCATAATGGGACAAACAACTAAAACTATTGGGTGAAACTGAATTTATCTTCTAAAATACTGTACTATTTATAGAAAAGAAAGCTCTTATTTTTGCTCTGGTGTCCTATAAGAGGTTTTGCAACACTTTATGACTATTTACATGCTTTACTTTGTGAGGTTTTTAGTCACTTTCAGTCAGTCGTGCCAGAAACAACAGAAAAAAAACCTCAAAACATCACAAACATCTTAGTCGACAAAAAGGAAGGGATGGGCCACTTGTATGAACCTGTGGCTGTTTACTAGCTTCCAGTCATCGTTCAGATCTTGTCTCGACGTGCTTCTCTGAGCTCAGACCTTCAACACTGATATCACAGTGAATCTGGGAAACAAAAGGTGTACATGTGCAAACATCTGAGCGAGTTTTTGTGTGCCGAGCTGCCTTGTTACCCCTCATATGCCCTCCTTCTACAGCAGCCAACACATACTGAGGTAACTCAGCGAGCTAAATTTACCGTCTTCTCTTCATGTGACTGTGACAATATCCAGTTTACAAACTCATATAAACTAACACCAAATCCTCAAACGTCCCCGTGATTTATGCCGAACCCGCTATGGAGAACTTTGTTGTGGGGTCATAAGCAAGCTGGAGAGAGGAACCGAAAGCCAAATAAAACACACAATCCGAAAACACTGATGTCATTTTAGTCACGATGACCCAGAACTCTGTCTAGACAATCGCAGCCAAAGACAACTGGCAGTCATGAGGCTGGAAAAAAGGAACATTTTCAGTAACATTTGGGTTCCTCAAAGCTTGAGTTTAAGATCTCCCTGCCGCTGTCTGTGTCTGTCCTCCTCCTCGCTGTCTGTCTGTCCTAATGTCAACCAAAACCACCACTATTTATCTTTACACATGAAAGGCCAGCCTTTTCTTTCCACTGCCTGCTGCTGCTGCTGGTGGTCTAATAATGACTAATAGAAGAAAAGGGTGATATTTTAGTGAACTATTTGCTTTATTGTTGAGAGTGAGATGAGAAGATTGACACTATTCTTATGTCTGCCAGGAGACAGTTAGCTGAGACATAAAGACTGGAAACAAAGGGAAACAGTTATCCCGGCTCTGTTAAAAAAAAAAAGATGTCAAGTAACTTATTAATTCATTAATGTTAATAATGTTCATTATTTACCATCTTTGCTATGCTAAGCTATCTAGCTAGAGATCTCAATTTTTGAGAACTCAAAAATGTATTTTGTGCTGCAGGACACAGTTAGGATGCCATAAATCATAGAAAAGATGAAGATTGAAACAGGAATTAACATGGAAAAAACTTTTTTTTCTATGTGTGCACAGCTATTACCAAAATTGGATTAAAAAATGACAGCATACACTACCGTTCAAAAGTTTGGGGTCACTCAGACAATTTCATGTTTTCCATGAAAACTCACTCACTATTCATGTGTTAACATTATTGCACAAGGGTTTTCTAATCATCAGTTAGCCTTTCATCACCATTAGCTAACACAATGTAGCATTAGAACACAGGACTGGAAATGTTCCTCTGTACCCCTATGGAGATATTCCATTAAAAATCAGCCATTTCCAGCTAGAATAGTCATTTACCACATTAACAATGTCTAGACTGTATTTCTGATTCATTTAATGTTATCGTCATAGAAAAAAAATGCTTTTCTTTCAAAAATAAAGACATTTCTAAGTGACCCCAAACTTTTAAACGATAGTGTACTGTATATATATATATATTTTGCTACTTTAAGTTGTTTCCATACTTGTCTTTTATCTGCTGTTTTTTAACACAGCCTGCAGTTCAAACAAAAAAAAAAATCCCACATTTTTGTCATGTGACTGTTGGTTGCATGTGAGTCTGTCATGGCTTCATGGTTGCACCATGGAGTGTACAATTTTAGTGTTTTTAAAGAATCTGGTTAGTGGAGCTAATTTATTTTAATGACACATGCAGAATAAAGGGATTTGGTTCAAAAATCACAATTTTAAGCTTAGATTTGAGCAAGTCTTCCATCATAAGGGTACGTCAAAAACGAGTAGTTCAAGGACCGTCGGAATGTTGGAAGTCCGATGATTCTTTCTGTTTTTACACTTTCTGGCACTGATAAATGGTGTGGCAGTTGATGAAAGATGACATGTCTTTAAAACACAAATCGGGTTCGGGTTTCAAAGTAGACAAACATAGGAGCAGTATCTATCTTCTCATCCTCTGGTCCCTTTTTTGGAGTTGAAGAAGATCAAATCCCTCTTTAAGTGTGTGTGTTTCCAATTATGTCTCTGCACACACAAGAGTTAAGACACATTTTTATCTCCACCACAAATGAAGTCGATGGAATTACCCCGAATTCCTTCATTAGCGTCATCTAAACCTCAGATATCTCTCTTGTTCCACCATATGTGCTGGTTTTCTCTTCAAGCTGGCCTACAGCAAGTGAAGGCCAAAGCATGGGGAGGAATGGAAATATAGCAACAGGGCACACAGGGCCTGTGCACACACAGCCACTGTTAGTCATGTGGTGGGCAGCGAGGCCAGAGAACAAGGTTCACTTATGACGACCTGCAGTGAGGCAACTTATCCCCCTTTTTTCCATCCCTGCAAATTCACTCTGACAAGTTCCCCAAGATTTCTCTAGATTATTTAAGAATCTAGTAAATTTAATTGATTGGCTGACTGTCTCTGAGCCAGTCTGCCTCGAACACGGACCAAATTTACTTTCTCGGCCTCTCCGCTGACTGCTGCCAGTGTGTCCTGTGGCTCCGCTGTGGTGACGCGTCTGCTTCTATAAAAACACTCCTCGCTCCACTGCATGAAAAGTCTCCCTTCCACCGTCAAGACCTCCACCTCTCTGCCTCTAATCCCCAAACTACTCCACACACCACCACCGCCACCTCCGGTTGGGACGCCAGGTATCCCAGCATGCACCCCTCCTCCCTGGAATTCCCAGCAGCCACCATCAAAGCTGCTATTTATTGAGACTTGTACATGGCTGGTGTTGTAGGCCTGGGGGGGGGGGGGGGGGGGGGGGGGGGGGGGGGGGGGGCAGTTAGCCTTCTACACAGCCATGTGTGGTCAAAGGGCTGGCTGCTGCTTGGGTAAACACACCTCTGGGTCTGCGCAGTGACGTGTGGTCTAAATGTATAATGCACACACACGGAAACACAACCGCTGTAAGGTAAAGTTGGAGGAAGAGGTCGCTTCGGCGAAGTTGCGTGATGTGTACATGGATTCTGTGACCCTGCTGTGACCTTACTGTGTGATACAGAGCCGAAATGGTTAACTGTGCGGATTTTTGATAATCAGTGAATGATTTCTGCCCATTTTTAAGGAAACAGGTGAACACTGACTTGTTAGAGATACTTAAATTATATAGTATTTTATTTAAATTATTGTGAAGCTCAAGCACTGATATCTCACATACAAACTGTGACATTAATTTTTCACCATTTTTTATAATTTGTAAATCAAATGATCAGTTGATTAATCAAGAAAACAATCTACAGATTAATAAAAATCTGATCTGCAGCTCTAAATTCCATAAAGGTGTATAATCATTTATGCCATAGATCAGATTTACATGTAAATCATGAGTAGTTGGGCACAGTAGAGGTGTACTTTAACTGACTTTTTACAGGCCAAATAATTTATTAGTAATGATAAATAATTCATCATTACTCCACCAATAAGGCAGAGTCTCGGCGGAGTTATGTGACGATTGGCATTGGTTTGTCTGTCTGTCTGTTAGCAACATTACTCAAAAATGGACCAACGGATTTAGATGAAATTTTCAGGGAAGGTCAGAAATGACCTACTGATTCGATTTTGGCAGCGATGCAGCTCATAGTCTGGATCCACGGATTGGTTAAAGACTTCAGCCGTTGGAAAAGATATGACAACTGAGCAGCCTTGGTGGAGTATTGCGCTCTCTGAGTGCTTTTCTAGTTAACTGAATCGTTTGTTGCAGTTCTATATACTGATTAAATTCACTGGAGTAGATATACTGCCTCCACCGCTGCATGTATTTGCCTAAAATCAAGACTGAAGCACCAAAATCTAAATCTTGTGACCCTTAAATCTTTTAAACCTACTTCAGGATGGTTACATTAACCTGCATGAGGCCAAACATCGGTGCAAATGCAGCTCTAAACACAGATCTTCACACTTTCTGAGCAATATGTGCTGTTTTTTATGTACTATAATACAACCCCCATATAAGCTCAGGTACTTTTCTCTGATATACAGTATAAAATACAGAAGAGCCTTTTTTCCAGCCTTTGCCATGTCAGTTGATACTGCATACTATTTCTGAGCAAATGCCATGAAATTTCCTTACTTTTTGTCTATTGTTTGATTTTTACATCTGGTAAACCAAACCAGCTACAAGCTTGAGATTTTAGGATTCTTTGTAGATGCCAATGATGTGCAGCATGTAAGTTATGTAGCAATATACCAGCACACATCACAGGACATGTGGGTGCCTCCTACTGTCACACATTGTTAGGGAATGTTCAAATATGTACGGGTGTTTTTAAAATGTAACTTTTTTTCACATGCAAATGCAGTTTTTTGTCAGTGAAAACTCCCAGGATGAAGTTATTGAGAAACTGTCGAGTTTACGTGTAAACAGGGAAGTTTCAGGCTTGTGACATCAGTATATGCAGCATTATCTCGTCTGTTTGCTTCTGTCAGCATTGTGCAGTATAGTGCTGGAGCTAACCTGCTAACAGGGCTTTTTACCTGTATACACATAAAATAAATTGGAGAATAACTCCACCTTGTAATCATTTCACATTTATGATTACTCCTTTCATTGATGCTTCATTGTTGGGAGCCTAACAGAACCCGTAGTTGCTTTTTTCCAGGCTTCTGATTGGTCAACATGGCCTTAGAGTTATGGTTATATCACCGCCTATTGGTTTGGCATGGGGTTCCAATGTGTTTTCATGTGGACAGAGACTCTTTTGGAGAACAAAGGAGGTAAAACCACATTTTAACAAATACCCATGTACGTATAGGTCTTACTCATATTCTCATAAGACTGAGTTGTGATTTGTTCTCCGGATGCACAATAAAAAACATCCAACCACAAGTTCCTACATAGGGTTATAAAGAAGATGAAAAAAAATCCCATGTACATTTATAGTTCTTGTGGTGAAAAACAAAAGAAGGAAGACATTTTAATGGGAACAGAAACTGTCATTGTGTTAGAAAATTCGTCATGTGGCTGTTTGCATCTATTTAGGTAATTCACACTAAAAGAAGCTAGGAAGAAGCACGAGAATGAGGCTGTGAGCGTGTGCACAGAGCTGAGTTTGGGTTTGACCTGCGTACGTAACCATGTATACACACTGTAATGCTGAATTGTCTGTTTAACAAGGCCAAAGTCAATCTTTTTGTCTTTAAGAACACTGACAAAACACTAAAAAGCTGCCTCTTGGAAAGCTCCCTTAGATTTCTATTGTAGAACTTAGCTGAACGCTGTATTTTCCTGTCCTCTCACCAGGAATGAGGGAGGAAAAAGCACAGACAGGAGCTTTAAGGATGGCAGAAGATGATCTAAAGCGCAGAGTTACATTAGAGAGGGAGAAGGTAAAAACATTAGAAGGACGAGCGAGTGGAGAGAGAGGGGTTCGGAGTATAGCTGAATTTAAATTTGAGGGACTGACTCAGTTGTTCCTCTTGCTCCGTGCCAACGGAAAAAAACACAGAATTTCTGCTCATGAGTGGCTGAATCTCACGTTGCCTTCATTTCTTGGCGTCTCTGACCCAGTTAGCGCCCACACCAGCGCCGGGCAACATTTTTTTTTTCCATTTCTTCTGGGTCAAACAGGTCAAATAATGAAAAACCACTGGATGGTTTTATTCTGCTTAAAGTGAAATGATGTTATCCTGATGCTCGACACACTATAAACAGCTGTATTATCCCATACAGGTAATCAGTGTTTTAATGTTACCAAGTGCATTTACTCAAGTACTAAGGAACTTTTTGCACTTTTAATTCTAATGCATTTGACAGCTACATGTGGAGGAGCATCACCAGAAGATTCATTATTACAGCATAAATGTCTACAGCTTTTAAAAACTGGCATTAATATAATGGTGTTCTACTTTTTAATAAGGCATATTTAAACTTTACTAATTCTTATTACCAGTAATAGGAGCAATTATTGTGTTGCCAGGGTGTAAAAACACAATTTTGCACTTTTTAACACCCAGTAGGGACTTTTTTAACATAATAAATACTTTCGCTTTGACTCAAGTACATTTTGCTGGTAAAACTTATGTTCCTGCTGCTTAGGCGAGTGCTTAAATGCAGAACTTTTACCTGCAAAAGAGTACATTTACACTTTGGCATTGCTGAAATCATCTTTTTTGCTATTAAAGTATTTGACAGTAATTTCTGATTGGCTAAAAAAAGAATTGATGCATTTTAGAAGCTACAGCAAATATTTGTAATGTATGTATGTTGAATAGATTAATATAACAAAGTAGTATAAATAAGTATACAACTTCAGCAAATGTAGTCTACTTTGTGTTTTTTTTTCCCAACTTTGTTTATTCAAAGTTCCCTGGAGGTTTATTGTTTGTTTTTATTAATTAAAAGTGATGTTGGATTGTAAAAATTGTGCTGAAGTACAGTTCTTGTAAATGTAAATGTCGCTTTTCACTCTAGATTTTAGGAGAAGTGATAAGTCTTAAGCTAGATTCAGTTTCAGCACATCTGGCCTTCAACTTCAGCCAAATTCTACCAGCTGAGCACCTGAGATAGATGGCTAATTTTGATCAAGATTGAAGTAAAAGGCCCCTCTTTTACATCAAAACCTGCCATCCTACACTCAGTAACATCACAGTAGAAACTTCTCCTCTTTGATGTCCTCTATTATACCAAGGTGGACCATTTTCTCCACAAAGACAGGCCTCTCTTGAAGTCCATCAGTTTCTCATTAAAGCTGATCCAGCTGATTATTTTGACATTTCTTCAGTGACAGCCGCTGCTTGTCAGAGCAGCGTGCACCAGATCTAGAGCTTTTCTTTGATGCTACATCAACAGCGACTCTAGTCAAGATAAAAAGAATTGAACCCAGATGTGTTTTGACCAGATCTGTATCCCGCTGGCTGGGATCATGAGACATGTGTCTCCAGATGGCAACGGGAAATCTCGGGAATTTTTTTTCGCCAGATATGGAGAGATCCTGTTTTAGGACCTGTTGTTTTCATTGCTGCCCACTTCCTTTGCTCACAAGACCCAACTAAGCATTTTATTCCAGTCCAGAAAGGTTAGACAAGGCCAAAAAAAGGTGAATGGAAACAGATGCCGGAGGGCGCAGAGGTGATCGACTTCAGCAGAAGTGGTTTCATTTACAGAGAATAGTGGAAATCTCACTGCTGTCTCTTTTCACTCAGCAGAGATTAAAGTGGGTTTAGTTTGAGTGAAGTCAAGTTGAGCAACACTGATAAACCACAAGATTCCTCTAACTTCAGCTATACTTCCTTGACCCTCCCAACCCCCTAAAAGCAGCCACTCCAATTACACATTTATGTCACTCACTTGTTATTTTGTCTTTTCTTCTTCTATCTGTCTTTCCACTTTCAGTTTAGTCTACTTTCTCCACACACAGACAAGTCTATCTTTTGATCACAGGTTTCATATACTGCTCCTAAGTGATGTAATCCTGAACATGTAATTAAAGCTTATCCTCCTTTTGCATCAGAATGTCGCGTCTGATGGCATCACAGGAGGATCTAACAGCGTACCTGCATCAGAAGACCAAAGTTACTTTTTTATCTGATGTGTCTCACACTGAATCCTGCACTGAGTTATTATCATCATGCACTGAACTGACATGTTGCTGCAATAATGTTAGATATTATCCTACAGCTGGTAGAGGTGACAGTGCAGTACACAATCCTGTTTTCTCCATCTGTTTACAGACATTCATCACTGGGTTGGTGCGTTCGCCACAGGAGGGCAGCTGCCTGCGGCCTCTTATAAACTGTCTGACTCTGTGAGTTATCCACCTTGTCTGGCTTGACTCAGACGCCAGCAACTTGTGGTCAGTGACTAAGGTCCTCCTTCGCTCTTTCGTGCATCCTGTGTCCACCCAGACTCTTGTAAACTGAAATTAACGCGGCTTTTTTGCTCAACGATTGTAACTAAATGGACTTTTTGGTTGGTGAATCAAATTCCTGTGAAGTCTCAGCATTAGTGGTGCATCCTGTCTTTTACAGAGAAGCAGTGACAGTATGACTGAATGTGACCTCGCACCCCTGAGTGTCCGCGTACTCATGGCCACTTGTTGTTTTTGATGTTGTTGTGCTTCAGGGATGATGGGCCTTTAGAGAAAATCTAAAAGGGGCCGAGACTGGAGGCGCCCAGGATGCTTGTACCCGGTCATTTAGAAAGCTACACAAGACCTGATGACAGAATAAGTTGTTTAGATGACAACTGAAATGCACTTTGGTGTCTCCTGGCCGGCGTTTTACATCCTGAGGCCTAAAGTCTCCTGCATGCAGAGTCTCATGTCCAGCTTGTTGTGAAGGCAGACCAGCTTCCTGGCCCAATGTCTGCGCAGTCTGCACAGGCAGATGAAAACCATTAACCCCCCCTCCCCCCTTTAGCACCACAACTACCCCCCTTTTTTCTCAGAACAAAGCAGCTCAGCTGAGGTTTCATCTCCCTGTCTTCTCTCTCAAGCTATAAAAGTTTTGACACTTAATCTGGATGAAAAAGTCAAGGTCAGATAGTTTAAGGACTGATTGATGAAGGGGCTGTAAACAAAAAGGGAACTCTGTTGCAGGTTTTAATGGCAAAAAAATGCTAAGCTTTAAAGAGATGTGGCAGATTTCAGTAAAAATAAAAATCACTGCTGATATCCTTCTGTATCTGGGAAACCACATTTGGAAAAAAAAGGGGGAAAAAAGGAAAATTCACGTTGTTTCCACACTTTAACTTCTATGGCACATATAACAGATTCCACTATACGTGAACATGCATTGCTTAAAGTAAATGTAGCTCCCTTTTCCATGCCACTTACCTCAGCTTTCAGTACATTTGCAGTGACGGAGGTAAAACCCAAGCAGCAGAGACCGCAGGCCAGAGTGAGGAGCTGGAGCAGCATTCTGCTATCTGCACACTACTCCCTCACAAGAAAAAGTTCTGAACTCTAACTCTTTACACAAATCCGTCCTGACAGCAAACAAACAGCAGATAAAAATCGACCGATGCTACTCCGTCGTGTGTTTAAAACGTGGCAGAAGTCTCCGCATGGACACTTGGGAGCGCAACAAACAGCTCCTGTGCGTAAAGGAGACTCCGGACTGGAAACGACGCGCAAAATACTAAAAACATAAAGGAAACGCGACAAAGGCTCAGCTGTTGGAGACTAAAGCTTCATAGTTTGGCTTCCTTTGCTTTGGTAGGATTGTCTGTAGCGTGTGGACGTGGAGATAGAGAGAGAGAGAGAGAGAGAGAGAGAGAGAGATATGGATTTCCTTAAGGTCCTCCTCCAGATGTGAAGACGTAATTTTTTTCATGGTTGTGTGACGACATCTGACTGGTTTATAACTAACTACCACTGAATTTATTAGTGAAATGTCACAATAAAATCTGTTTAAGTTAAAATAAGAGGAAATACTCATGATAAAAGGTAATTATATATTATATTATGAGTCTGTTATTCCCACATTACATTATTAGTGATGCATAAACACCTACAATGCATTTCAGTGTTGCAAAAGTGGAGCTAGTTGGAGTTTTATAAACTTACCCTATGTTTCATTTGCAAAATCTTTATCTGAAAAGCACTGCAACTCTGAGATGTAGTGAACTGAATAGTGCAAGATTGTTGAAGTATAACAAATAAAATTACTTTTGATGGGATTTAGTACAGAAACAAAAATGTTTCATAAATTTTAAGACACTTGCTATTTTATTGTAAGTAAAAATAGCAGTGTATTGGCAGAGCACAAATTAAAAATACAACTTAAAAGTCCTGCATTTACAATACTTGAATTTACACTTTAAATTAGGCAAAGCACGTTGTCTTTTGTGCTTAACAAGATACTTGTGCCGGTTACTTGTTGGATTATAAATTTCATCAGAAACATGTCATCACTTGATAAAATACAAATCTTTGCTGTAAACTAAACTACGCAGTTGTTTAAACTGACAATTATGTCCTTTGTTGATTAATCTGCATTTTCTCAATTAATCGAATAGTTGTTTGAGCTATAAAATGTCAGAAAATGGTGAAAACTGTTGATCACTGGTTCCAAAACCCAGAAGGATATCCTCACATGTCTTGTTTTGTCCACAACCCTAAGATATTCAGTTTATTTTCATAGAGGAGTAAAGAAACCAGAAAATATTCACACATAAGAAGCTGGAATCAAAGAATTTAGACATTTTTTCTTTAATTACTCAAACCAATTTCTTGATTATCGAAATAATTGGCTGCTATTTTAATAGTTAACAGCTAATCAATTAACCTGGTAACTGTTGCAGTTCTAAGTGTTATTAGATCTGAAACAGTCACATAAAGTATATCGTGTGACTGACAAGTGCCATTCTGTTTCAAAATGAGTATTTTTGATTAATTCTGTACTTTAACCTAAATAAAAATTTGAATTCAATTTCTATTTTTACTGAAAATCACTGTTCCACTGTTTTTGGTTATTGCTTGGATCATTTGGATCTTCGCTGTGCAGAATAACATAGAATATGTGTAGAGTTTGACACATTCATCTGCTGAAGGAAGAAGTTTCTCTGCTGAGTTTAAAACATATAAGCAGAATCATAAGTAATTTGGAAGGGAGTCATGTGCAAGGATGAAATGAGACGTGTGTAATGTGGAAACTTGAAATTTCCAGCTTACAGTTAATGTCATTTGTCTTAATTGACGCCTAAAATTGATGAATGAAGGATCAGAACATTTCTTCTCTACAACTGAAATACAGAAGTAGAGGTACATAGTAGTATATAATGTAAATAAACGTTTTTAAAATACATTAATACACTACTTAAATAAATGCATTTAGTTCCATTTATTTTGTAGTCTTACTTTTTTATGAATCAAAACTGCTATTGGATATTTGCACCAACCAGCACTGACACCTTGTGTTAAAAAATGAACATTTCACATTTTAGACTCCATAAAATCAGCTACTGTCGCTTGTATTAATAGATGCATTTACACTACATGCATATTTGAAAGTTTATTTTTTAATATGAAGATCTTATTCAAAAAACTGCGTGTGGACTTTATGAATGGAATAAAAACTGGTTAAGGGTGCGCATCACAAGCCCCGCCCCCTCCTGTCAGGAGCTGAAACATACGGAAGTAGCTCAGAACTTGTCAACAAGAAAGGCCGACTGACATGGTAACGTACTCGTGTCCTGTCCTTTTTCTGATTTTGTTGCGCTGTTGCCGCTTTTAAACAGCATGTCGTAATTTCTTTGGTTACTAAAAGCCTCTGTGTCGTCCTCGGAAGCCGTTTCTCGCGGTGTCGCGGCCTACAAAAGGCGACGAGAGAAGTCAGGATGTTAGCAGCTAGCAGTTAGCTCGCCTTAGCGCTAACTGTTAAAGCTCTGATGACTAAAGAAGGCGAGCAGCTGCTCCCTCCTGCTGCTACAAACCGAAACATCTCTTTTTTGAAAAACTCAGGACATTATGTAATTTCTTGGGGAAAACATACGGTATTAATCGATCAAGGGTCATGATCCTGATGGTTTTACTTTACTGAAAATAAGAGACAGACTTTAAAACTGTTTGTTTGGCGAGGATTTGGTCTCGGAAATGGTGGCGTTCCTGGCGTCATTGTTGAGAAGATTATAGGAAGGAAATCGCTGTGAATATGTGTAAACAAAGATCAAAATAACCTCTACGTTTAAGGAGCCTCGCTAAGTACTCCTACATATTGTTTTCCTTCCCTAACACATTACAACGACTAGACAGTACAAGCCACATTATTGATGTTATCTGTTACTTTGTGGGGTTCAGGAACCTTGCTCCTGGTTATGGTCTTTGCTCTAGTAGGCATGTCTTAAACATTTCTAAAATCACTTTTGTACATTCTAAAAACTTTTTAAAACCAACCCCACCATGAATTGGGAGCTTACCAAATGGTTTAGGAAGCTACACTGTGTAATCTATTTAAAATTTAGACAGAATACATAAATAAATACTGATATAATTACTGTTTTCTTCATTATTTGATTAGTTGTTTGGTCTATTACAAAAAATGTAAACAAAATCTAACATTGACAATAAACATCCACCAGTGTTTCCCAAAGCTCAAGATAATGATGTCAAATATTTTGTCTTTAATCCAAAAATAGTATTTTTTTTTTCTTAGAAATTACTCCAGCTAATTGATTGATTACCGGCATAGTTGATAATTAGTTTGATAGTTGAACTAATTGATTCATTAATTAAATGTTGCAACTCTTACAAGAATGCTCTTGGAACTGAGATTAGTAACTTTAAACTAATGGTATTTTAGTTGTTGATTGATCAGGAGATTATTTTCCAGATATTTCACTCTTAATGAAACAGAATGAAAGTGAAAAAATCCCATCACAGGTTTCCACAGTTGGAGTTTAGTTTTGAAACTGCGTATTTTACTACCAACTGGTGAAAAGCCAAAGATATTTAGAGTTTGGCATAATATCAAACTAACAAACTAGCATTCAGGGAGTTGTAAACAGTGAATTGCTTAGGGGTTTTTGGTTTATAAAATACAAAAATAAGCAGCTAATTATGAATGTCAATAACACAGGTAATTGTGTCCGATCTAATAGAGGCATAGTTATTGGGATTTTGTTTGTAGAAACAACTATCATACTATCACTCCAGGGACAGAATCCGGCTGAATAAGCTGATTAAGAGGACGATCTCCTCAACTGGTGTTAAGCTAGTATCAGTCTAAGAGGCAGTTGGGGTGAGAATGCTCAGGAAACTGAACTCTATTATGAACAATGCTTCTAACCCACTACACAATTTGGAGGTGTTTCGACAGATTCAGCCACAGACTCGGTGCAGGTCTGAGCGTAGCAGATGGTCATTTCTACCAGCTGCAATCAAGCTTTTCAATTCACAGTAATTAACATTAATATTTTAACTTACGAGTCACATGCTGTGCATGTTTTCAACTTTTATATTTTTTCTAACTCATATACTATGTATATGGTCATACTGATGACTATTAGTGTTGGTGATCTGTCGGGCTTGTGGGTTGTCTGCATGTTTATATGCTGCGTTACAAGTAATTTCCTGTAAAGGATTAATAAAGTATTATTCTATACTTTATGTCAGAGTATAACAGACATTATTAATTATCAGTTATACTCTTACATAAATGATAGTATGATAGTTGTTATGACTTTAATATAATGTGGTAAATGCGAGCCAAATATTTGGATGTATATGTGACATTTTTTATATGAATGATGAGTCTTCATATGAGTGTTATTGGGTATTATGAGGGTTGAGTGATGTTGTACCAGCAGCCTGACCTAACACTCATCCATCTTCTCTTTTTTCACTCTGCAGGCAAAGTCTTCCTGAACAAAACCTCCTAAAATGGCACTTCTCTGACATTTTTTTTTTTTTTTTTACCCTTCTAAGTCTTCAGTTGTTTTTTTTTTCAGTATAAGTTTAAATATTTTATTGGAGTAACGTTACCACAATGACAGTCAGTTGCCACCTTTGTGCCCTCCTAGTTTTCTCCATAATAGGTGAGTGAATACACCTACTGTAAACTGTTTATGTGTCCATCTAAGGTGCCTGTTTGTCAACCAAAGGTCATATTTGTAGTTTTTATGTCATACAGCATTTACAGCCTCTATCAGTGGCGATTATAAAACTCCTGTCTGACTGGCTGGTTTTTGCTTATTTCATCTGCAGCATGCAGCTGTTTTGCTCCTGCCCTCAGCTCTGGTAAGAAGACAGACTAGTCAGCATTATTTCGTGTTATGTCTGTCATGAAAGGATTTTTCAGTCCGTAATCATATTCTTGTTGCATGTGTTTCTCAAACTGGCAGTCTACCATCAGTGATAATAACAATAACTGCATTTTGACGATACTTCCTCATGATTCACAATTCTTCAGCACACCACTGCTCTTTCAAAAGTAGTGGGACAACATAATCTGTGCTGTATGACATTTAGATTAAAACTAAATTTGTTTGGCTGCTAACATTTCGTTTCTACTTCACTGGATTTAGCATATTACAATAACACAAGCTTCAAAAATGGGAACCATTTGTATCTTTTCATCATTTGTCCCTTGTCTTTTTGTTTCTCAGCCCGCTGTGGGCATTCCCTTCAGGTCTTAGACAGTAAAGTGGGAGAGATCAGGAGTTCTGCATACCACAGCTGGTCCTACCACTTTGGCCCAACCAATGACTGCTGGATCATCAAGGGTTTGGAAGGAGAACCAATCGTCCTCAGGTACAAATGCTGTCAGCATTCAAAAATGCCACATAGACAAGACATTTTTTTCAAGGAAATAAATAAATAATTTGCCCCCAGCTATTTGCAAGTCAGATGACCAGGGATTATTACAGATTTAGCTGAACTGAATACCGTGTAAATATTTGTAGACTACTTGTGCAGTGTTGCCTGGATGTTTTCTGTGGTTAGGGCAAATTGCCCAAAATTTTTCAGTCATGGTACATTCAATGCTGTATTTGGTTGTTGAGATATATTATTACATAGTATATCGAGTAACTGTGAATAATATATTAGTTTTTAGCCTATCCAGCAAATGAAATACTGGATGCAAACTTTATCACATTAATAGCCGAAGACATGGCAGATTTTGTGACAGTTCAGCTCTTTCTTTCTACATGAAGTTGTCTGTTCACAGACATGCCTGTTCTCTTGTTACAATTCCCTTCTCAGCTTCTCCCAGTTTTCGGCACGGTGTAGAAAGGAATGGGTATCTATAAAGTCATCAGCTGGTGGTGAGCCGGTTGTCCTTTGTGGGCCCAAGCTGCCACAGCCCTTGGAATTTCCAGGTGGAAATATTACAGTGATGCACCACTTCCTCCCACATCTGTACCCCGTGTCATCGTTTCTGTTGAGCTACGCCAGAGGTGCGATAGTGTGACATCCGATTTTCCAGTTTCTTTGTGAATTTTTGTTGCAAGATGCAGTTCTTGTGAAAAGACCATCTAACTGTTTCTCTGTTTTGTGCTCTTCTGTTTGTCCACATCCAGACACAGATGACTGCCCAGAGACATCTTTTGAATGCCTTGGGGGTCGGTGCCTCCCGCTCTCCTGGCGCTGTAATGGGCAGGTGGAGTGTCTCGGTGAAGGAAATCATTTCGGCACTGATGAACAGGACTGTGATGCAGAATTAGACAATGAAAGACCCCCAAAGTTTGACAACTTGAGGGAAGAGGATGCCAAAACTGAGGCCTATACAGAGAGGAACCATGATAGCGACTCAGAGAGGCGTCAGGTTGACTCAGCTGAGCAGTACTCTGATCTCTGGCCGCTGGAGAAGGAGAACGCCCAGCTGGATCGAAAGCAGCCCCAGGCTCATAAGGAGCTTGTAGTGACTCCCACTCCCATTGAATGGCCTTGTGGAGGGCTTCTTCAGACCTTTTATGGGACCTTCTCCCCTCCGACATCTCCAGGTTCCCTTCTCTGTGTCTGGACTCTGGACCCTCAGGACTCCAGGCCACTGAGACTGGACCTCCGGCAGCTGGTTCTGGGCTCTGGGGATAAACTCACTGTTTACAACAGAGAGCAAGGCAAAGGAGACATTATTAAAATTGTGAGTTTACACTACTGAGAATTGTATCAAAGCAATTAATGCAGCTCATGCAGCTTTCTCTTATTAACAAAAAAGTTACCAAACATAACATGATGTTCTGTTTTTTTTTGCATTTTTACAGATCACCAGCGCCTCGAATTACAAATTGGTCCAAGTTGAATCTCATACTGGCCTGCTGTCATTGACGTATGAGAAAATTTCTGACTCAGTGGGGATTGGTTTTAATGCCACTTTCCATGTCGGGAGCTACTGCCCTCCATGGGAAGGCCGGTGTGGAGGAGCAGCAGGAGGTTGCTTCACCCAGGAGCAGCGCTGCGATGGGAAATGGGACTGTCCTGAGACTGGGAGGGATGAGGAGGGTTGCGGGGGATGCAGTCCGAACCAGTTTCCCTGCGGACAGAGAGGGATGGGACCCGGCATCCGCAGACCGGTGTGTTACCCAGTGACTGAGAGATGCAACTACCAGCTGAACTGTGCTGATGGCAGCGATGAGAGGGACTGCACTGTGTGTCAGCCAGGGACCTTTCATTGTGACAGCGACAGGTCAGTGTGCATGTGTCTGTTTTTCTAAATAGTTTCTGACTGAACGCCTGTTTATTACCCAAGCCCAGAAAGGACTGAACCAGGGAAGTTTTTAGCTGCAGATGATGAAAGTGATTAATATGAGTACCCACCTCTACAACTCCGGTGCTCAGAGCTTATTCTTAGAAACGGAAACAGGAAGTCTCAATGAGGTTGGTGTAGTAGTTGTTAGGGTACAATTCTTTAGTTTTTATATAGATTGTTAAGTCAAGTGGGTTGTTTCATAATTCCGATCACATTAGTGAAATACCAGAGAGAAGTGTGTCTTATATATAATGCAAGAGTGTGAGTAAGAAGGTGTGTGCAGAATATCAGAGATTAAAGCGATTTTTCTGACGTAATTAGTGGTTAGTATGTTTTTTTGCAGCTTCACAGCTGTGTTGCATTGCAGTAACATGTCAGCAATAGGTGTGATCGTTAATATCTCAACATTTGACCAGCAAATCTTACAAGAGACAAAAAGCAGAGTGTGAAAAAATATTTCAAACTTAGATTACGACTGTAAGTATAATTCCCTATGTTTGTTTGCAGTTTATTTCATTTATATACATATATGCTGATTCACATTCTGATTGTATGCATTCTCCCTGTTTTCATGATAATAATAATACCTAAACAAAACTTACTAAATAACAAAAACAACAAAAAGTTCTGATGACAAACAGCAGAAAGTCATTAAACTGTGTGTTTTGAATTAAGTGTGTTCAAATTAGGCATAGCACCACTGCATTATTCCAGAAATTGCTTCATCCATAATGCCTTTTATCCTCTGTTACAATATCTCATCATGGTTCGGGTTCCTGTGGTTTTTATTGTGGGTGTTATCGCAGAGGGCTCCGGATGTATTTTCTAGGGAAATTTAATCTCTCGCTCATATTGTTCCTGTATATTCTAGCAACAAATGGCCCTTTGTTCCCTCTGCAGGTGTGTGTTTGAGAGCTGGCGCTGTGACAGTCAGGTGGACTGCAAAGACGGTACAGACGAGCTCAACTGCACCGTCATCCTGCCCCGCAAGGTCATCACCGCGGCAACGGTGGGAAGCCTGGTCTGTGGACTGCTGCTGGTTATTGCCATGGGCTGCACATGTAAACTCTACTCTCTCAGGACCAGGGAGTACAGGTAACTGTTATTTCCAGACAAGGCAGAAATGCTTTTTGAGAATTTTTTGGTCATTTGGTTAAAGAGAGAGTGATGCATCAGTTGCATTTTATGCTGATAATGTGAGATGGTGAGTCAGGAGATGCACACTTTGTTTTCCGTATTACTAACATCAGCTGCTGCCAGACTTCTCAGAGGTTCTGCTCTCATCTGCATCTACCACAACACTGCCAATACACTCCACTGTCCACTAGGGCTGGACCTGAATATCCGAATATTCGGTCGCTGCGGTGGTATCCGAGTATTTATTTTGAGGTTAGCTTCTCTTGTGAAATTGGTCAAGTGAGTCATGTTGTGTGCACACTTCATAAAATTCAAATCTTCAGCTATGTGCTGTGTTTTCAAGGCACACATAAGTTGCAACAGGCGTCACATAAGAGCTTGCCTGTTGCAACTGTGTGCTGTTGGTCATTCTTGTCTGCTTTTCACTCATCTAATATTCTGATGCTGTGGGAATAAAGTTGGGTTCAGCATATCCTCCTGAGCACCGAGGGAAAAAAGTATCTTTCAATTTAACTTTTTTGGGGATTTCCTGCCTTTTTGGATCCAAAACAACTCACAATATAAAAATATCTTTTTAAAGAAATTAACCTAACAGGAGGGTTAAGAAACTAAATTAAACTGAACGTGAACATCAATTAAACTCTGAACAATCCAGAGGCCTACGTTTTGTCTCAGCATGAAAACAAAATTCCCTTCATCTCACCCAATCACGAGATGTGATTGGAAATGCCGAGGTATCCTCTACGGCACACATCAGGATTTAACAGGGCAGCTCAGTGAGTCAAAAGATATTGATCAAAAACAAATGCACACTACAGAGGACATAAATGAGTGGGCCAGGTCTCAGGAAGATATGAGTCGCCTCTTTCTGATTCAGGATCTAGATCTAAAGGATTCACCTTTTTCCTTTGATGTTCTGTTCTCAGAAGGACATACAATATGTAGGATTCGTTGGGTGGTTAAACATCTCGGGAGCTATCAGAGCATTATCCTTTTGGTATTTAGAAAATGGATTGTGGGTTTTTTCACACTTCTGAATAAAGGTCATTCCAATTGCTGAGCTGAAGCACTAATGGCTTCTCTCTGGGAGGAGGCAGATGTGACACTAACCCCTCTCAGCAGCTGTGAGGACCTGCTATCTTTGTGACACATGGTGCTCCTGCAGCAGGGTTTCTGGGGACTTGCTGTGTTCTCTCGGGGCCCCTGTTGTCTACTTTGTGACAAACTATTCTCACAGTGTTCTGGGCTTTCTGCTCTGTGCCACACTGTGCTTTCACAGCAGGATCTCTGGGGCCCTTTCATCTTTTCTATAACTCACAGACAGTTGCAGTGGGCTGTCAGGGCCCCTGGCTTTTTCTCTGTAACGCACACGACTTGCATTTTGCTGTCCCTGGTTTCTTCCCTGTGTGGCACTACTCTAGTAGTGTGCATTCTGGGCCCTTACTGTCCTCTCTTTCTTCTATCCTTCTCCTTTTCTTCTTCAGTGAAGGTGATGCAGTGTCTCTAGACAGTAGCTACACCTCAGCTCCGTTATCGTCTACTTAGTAGTTACTTTTTGGACTGGGTGGGCAGATGGCATGATGGCGCTCATGCTGTGCTTAAGTTCATGCGTTTGACCTGTCGGGTCAAAAACAACCCTCAGTCCTGGTTCTCTCTTGGGTGTTGCACTCAGAGTTCAGGTCATGGTGAGCCATGAACTTTGTAATCTTGCTAATTTGTTAATCAGACATTCTGTTGATACTTGGCATTTGTTCCAGCCATCTGTGCCAGGCTGCCTCTGTGGTGCATTTCACAGAGCTTTCACTTTCCCCTCTTACCATTAGAGGTGTATTAGATTGATTTTATGTAAAACAGCCCTAAAAATCTTATCCTTACTTGTATATTATTTTTGATCATTATAGCAAAATCATCATACATTTTCTTGGCTTGTAAAGAATTATATCTGTTTGTTTTTTTTTGTTTTTTTTAGCTTATTCACATTAATTTTCTTTTTAGCCTTCATATCCTTGTATCTTTTCTTGTCGTTGACAGATTGGGTATTGATAACATGGAGACGGAATAGTTAATAACAGCTCAGGGTCTGATTGATCTTCTGATCGACCTTCTCTATTCCCTGCAACAGAATGGCTATTGTAATGTACAAAGTATATTTGTGTATGCTTACTGTATGTATATCTGTCAAGGGCTTCACAACAAAAACATAATAGGTGCTGGCAGTTATTAGTAACTTTGTTAAGTGTGTGAAGACATCTAAAAGTGTGTCTGTCTTTCTGGCAGCATGTTTGCTCCAATCAGCCGCCAGGAAGCAGAATTGATCCAGCAGCAGGCTCCTCCCTCCTACGGTCAGCTGATCGCCCGGGGCATCATCCCCCCAGTGGAGGACTTCCCCACTGAAAACCCCAATGAGGTGAGAGAGCAGCGCCACACGGACTCTTAACTGCCTGCAAGGATGCGTGAAATTATTAATAGCATTTGATCAGTATTTATTTTAGATGATACTTGAATTTTTTTTCACTTCCTTTTACTACAGCATGCAACATGTTGGGCTTCATTTAGCTCAACTCTTCGCTTTATCTACACATTTCTAATCAATTATTGCCTCATATTGATGTTATCGTATTTTGTGCTACCTTACATGTAAGCTGATTGTCAGTGTCCTTTTGCGTCTTTGAGCACCTCAGTTTAAAGTACCATGAAAGCTAGTCTGGAAATAAAACCCCTAATGTAAGCTGTGTGAATTCCTTACACCTCCTCTTGAGCCCTAAACGGCCTAAATAAATTAAGTAAATGCTCTGGAATTCTTCAGGTACAATAAACTGAAAATTGTGACTTTTGGTTTACATTCACTCACATACTGTCATCTATAGAAGTGCCATCTGTCTTTAAGTCTTTTGCTACACTGGAACAGCCTTATTGATCTCCAGCAGGCTGTGGACTGTAGTGGGAGGAGTGTTCAGATTAAAGCTAATGTGCTGTTGCCATGTAGGTTCAATTTAGGGTGTTTTATTGTCCTCAGGGCAGCTGAGGTAGTGGAGGCGAAGGGATTAAGTGCGTGAAACAAAGCCTGGTCTGTCTGGATTTGGCCAAGACACCTATTTGTTTCTCAAGCTTTCATCAGTGTCTTGTGAACGGAAAACTTCTTTACCATTATTGAAACTGAGCCATCAAAGACATATTAATCAATTTGCTCTCTCCATTCTCCTCCTTGTCAGACGTCCTCTCTTTCTCTGAGGGGAATTCTCCAGCTCCTCCGTCAGGATGCTGTCAACTCCCCGCACCGCAGACGCAGACCCCGATTCGTCCGCCGGGCTGTTCGCCGCATGAGGAGGTGGGGTCTAATCCCCAGACCTCCTTCCAGGCCGACTCAGGCATCAAGCTCCAGCCAGCAGCAGTCGGACGCTGCTCCACCTGGTCAGGAACCGGCTCACTCCACCCCCACCAGCTCCTCGCTGGCTGTGGAGGCCGTCAACCAGCCGGTGCCTCAGAAACTTGGTTTGTTGGCTCAGTCGGAGCAGCAGCAGCAGCAGGAGCAGCGGGAAGCACCGGCTCTTTCACTGCCCCCACCGCCTGTCGCCTCCCCACCTCCTCCGTACGCTCCCCCAGCTCCACCCCTGGCCTCACCCCACACTCCCCCCGTTACTGTCCCAAGTAGTCCCTCTCTGGCCTCCATCTTCCACTCCCTGGGCCTGAGTATCTCCCTCTTTAGAGCCTCGCCCTCTTCCTCCTCCTCCAACTCCATGTCCCTCTCTGCCTCTCCTTCGTTCTCCTCCTCCTCGTCTTCCTCAGACGACGAGGTGCTGCTCATCCCCCTGTCTGAAGACACCACTTCAGAGGATGACGTGCCCATGCTCACCTGAATGACTTCCTCCTCACCCGCCCACCCACTTTCTCTCCCCGCTACTTTTTCCTCTTCTGATGATAACTGACACCCAGTCTTTCCACATTTGTTTGAACTTAAGCACAGGAGTGGCCCACGGTGAGACTTATCCTCTCTGTGCAAGTCTGGTGCCTTTTGAAATTGCTTTGAGTTGGATTTATTGACAGATGGAATCAAATATTTTGACCATTTTTTTAGAAAAAGACCTCCTTAAGAAAATGTAGACGAAAGGCATGGCTGATGTATGTCGGAGACGAAGTGTAGGTGAGTACTGGTTGTGCACTTAATTAATGCTGGGCTGCACATAGAAGGTAAACTTTTGCACAGAAGAATCTTCCCTATCCAGATACTGAGGCAGGCTACTGTCTGATTGAATGATCAGAGTTCTTATGATGGAAATTATTGTGTTTGTATGACAGCAACTGTCTGAATGCAATTGCATTTTAGTCTTACATAGACAGTGGAGTATGATTGTAGATGTGGATTGTCTCCACATACTTCTGCCACTTGCATCCAGTCTCATCTTGTATCAGAAAAAATTACTGACAACAACCATTTCCCCTATTTAAGTGCCTTTGTAAGGAGTTTCCTCTAGACGGCTCATGGAGATTGAGATAATTCCTGGATACACACTGCACACAGAAACACACAGAGGCTCATGTTTTCCTCACATCATAGCACGCATCGACACATCAGTGGCTTTAAGATACCATGAAGAAAATGCATGTCTACACTGCAAGCTGGCAATAACTTTTTGGGGCCCCTGTTTTAGTGCACATCGATTGCAACATAACTGCGTGTTTAAAGACGCACTTCCCAACAGGATGAATGTAATCTTCAAAAAGCAAACGTGTCAAAAGACAATCTCTCCGGTGCCTGATTTTATGATGTGTGTGTGTGTAGTGTGTGTGTGTGTGTGTGAGTGTGTGTAGTGTGCACAGAAAGACGAGGCGCCCTGGTGATGATGAGGGGCCCCAAATTCACAAAATAACCTCAACTCCTGACGGGACTCAATCGCATTCTGTCACATTTTGACACAACAGACTTGTGGTGTGCCATTTGTATTATTATTATTATTGTACATTTTCTGGTGTTTTTATTTCTGCAAGTTGCATATCTTCTTTTTTTTTTCTCTTAAGTTGTTCTTTTTTTTGCTTTGTTGAATGTATTAGGGTCGATGTGGAGTAGCCAGAAGTTTTAAATTTGCAAAGTTATGAGGTAAATAAGAGAGAAAGTGATTTTATGGTTTTATTAGGGTCAACTTCACTGTATATAAGTAAAAATGTGGCTGAGATTAAACGATTTGCACTTTTAGGTTTTGTGTGTTGCGTTTCTGGGGCGCTGAAGTGTCCGACACTTCAGTAGCAGTGATGACAGAGTTGTTGCATTGTGCTTTGTATTCAGAAGTCCTGTGGTATTTCACGCAGACTCGTGAAAGAGCTCTTCTTGGTTGGTCTGGAAGGAAGGTGGAAGCTCAGATTGTAGCTCTGGTGTGCAGGATAAAGGACAAGTGCAGAGGAAAAGGAAGATATTTGCTTCACCACTGAGGATTGAGACCACATGGATGGACTGAGGATCGCTGTTGTCTACAAGGTAATTAGAGCTGGAAAATTAACGCTGCAGAAAGGTGAGTATTGGGCCTGAACTTAGGCACATGATCTAGTCTCTTTTAGTAGTTAAAAAGTGCACGGAATCAAGCAAAAAATTGACCATGATAACCTTTGATGTGACGTAGAAGATGAGTTACTGTAATTTCTGTCATAGTTCAGTACTATACATCCATGCTGCCAAAAGTGCACCACATAATGCTATTTTTGCTCATTGCAAAAAAAACAACTTTAGTTTGACAGTTTATTCAATGGAAACTAGGAAAATACAGCATGTGATTACAATTTTCCTAAATTGCTTAAATCATAAGATGTTTTATTTGGAATAGAACAGGGTGTAAAACAAGTTGACACCCCTGGAATAGAAGATAGATTAAAAATCTGACGTATCCTTCTGCAATTGAGTCAAATAATGTAATAGAAAATAAACCCTGAGCCAGACTTGCTGGATAATGTATATCCTCAATTGCAGCATTTGTGATTTGTTCATTGCATTGTTTTACATTGCGATTTCAGTAAAATGTTCAGCTCCAGTTCAAACAAGCTAAACACATTGATGTAGTGTGGTTTTTATGTTAAGCTGTAAAAATGGCGTTCATGCAGAAGGACTGTTGCTACTGTATCCAAAAGGGCTACATTACAAAATTGTGTGAATATGTTAAAGGGCACAAAGAGCAGATTTGACTTGAATTTTTGCATTTTAGTGTGATATAAATATAACTGAATGTCATGCATTGTCTGCAGCTACTTCTCATTTATATTTACTAATTAATCCCTCTTGTGTAGCCTGCTGGATATCAGCTTCATATAGGCTTCAACAACCGTGAGAAACTTTACATCCTCCCCAACCTAAATGTCTAACAGCCTCCTCCTTTTCCTCCTTCACTGTGACCCTGAAGTGGGTTGTAGCCATAATTATGGTTTTACGTCCACCACAGAGAGTGTGGGTGGGGATGCTGCTAGCATTAGTGGTGGTGGTGGAGCTTCCCGGGGCCTTGCAGAAGTGCATCTTTGATGAGGTTCAGGCTCAGGTCAGAGTGGTCAGAGCTGCACCCACAGAGCCCAGACTCAGAGCACCGACCGGGCAAAAGCACCTGATAACCTCTGGACAACAAACTAGTCACCGAGGACAGTCAGTAAAACGGAGGAGCATCCTGAGAGAATTAGCCCCGCCTACTCTTGCCACTCCACAGCCAATCAGGATCCAGACTTGGGTTCCAAGAGAGAGTTGCGACCTATCAGAGACTGAGAAAGGAAGGCTGGAGGCTGCAGTGGAGGAGGCTGTGAAGGTGGTGTCTTCTTTACTGTCAGGTGAAAAACAGACTATTCCCACACACACACACACACAAAGACAGCCTAACATACTATGATGAAATGATGAATCAATGATCTATTTTAGTGAACAGAGTGCTGGGCCCGTTGTTGCTTAGCAGAGACATCAACAAATACTGCAAGTTCCTTTGGAGGAATTCAAGCGCTGCCAACTACAACAGGTGTGTACATGTGAGTGTAGCTCCAACCCTTCAGACACATTCCTTTGGTCACATTCAGATTTGCTTTTGTTTTTCCACCAAAAATTTCATCTTTAATCTGTGTTTATCAGGAAAAATAGATTTGCATTGACCTGTAATAATGAATTTTTCAATGTTGCCTTTATTTCATCACAACAAGGTGGAGTTAAGACAATAAACTTTTACAGAAAGATCGTAGCAATCATTTGTGGATTTGAATCTAAGATTCATAACAGTACTATATTAAATACTGTAAAGATCACTTGAATCTACAGCATTAAAATCACCAGGATGTAAAATATGAACACCTTTGGCGTTACGTTTGAAAAGAAAGTCAAATGCATAATTACAAGCATCTCCACAAAAATGTGTTCTATAACAGAGATATTTGGGGAATGGATTTAAAAAGCTGCAGTTTTCTTCTTCTTTCAGGTGTGGAAGAGCCAACAGCAACTATAGAACTGAGACTTGTCTAGATGTGACAGTAAGTATCAGATGATTTTTCTATTTTGGGTGTATCCGGTGGTAAGCTGGGAAACCAAAAAGCAGCGTCTGCCTATCTCTGCTGCTTTTCCATGAATAATACAGTGCTAAGTCAAGTCATTGTTATTTATACAACCACATTTAAAACAGAGCATGTGGAGTCAAAACGCATCCCACTGTTGAGATATGATTAGTGCTATAAATTTACCTAACAAGTTTAAAAACATTATTTTATTTTATGCTATTTTATGCCAAGATCCTATAATAAAGGCTAGAGGTTTATCTGACTAATTCAAACTAAATTAAAGGTTAAGATATTACAATATTATTTATTATACACATTTAGTAAATTGAATTAAACTAAATTAAATGAAGACCCTACAGTAAAGGTTATAAATACACATTTATCTGACTAATTTAAATTAAATTAAAAGGTATGACTGCACAAAATTATATGTGTAATGCAAATTTGCCTAACAAGTTTAAATTTCAAATTTCAGACCAAACAATATTATTTATTATACAAATTTACCTGATAAAATAGAGGGAAAAGAATAGGTTAAGACCCTACAAGAAATTTAAATATTAGAGTATTACATATTAAACAAATGCACCTGACTAATTTAGTACTAATAGTGTACATCAAGCATTATTTACCCTCCTTATTTTCAACAGATCCCAGATGATCACTTGGCAGGATGTGATATTTACCCAGAGGCTGATTCAACTCGGAGGACTGTTCTCAGACCTGAAGGTGCAGGACTCATCGACATCGACTTTGTGCTTTACCTCCACATACAGGCCACTGACAAGTGCAGAGCCGAGGTAAACTCTCACTGAAAACACTGACAGCTTTAGCATTAAAACATTTGAAAAGTGCTGGATAGTAAGTTAAAGGCAGGTTAAACGTTCAAGCAAAAATGTCAATACTCATATATTCATAAAACCCTTTTCGATTGAAAGTTGTAATTAGTTTGAAGAGAAAACAATGAGCAAGTTGTTCATACAATAAATAATAAATGGACAGTTTTTACTGTTATGAGCTTTAAAAAGTTGCCCACAGTTACTACATGATTTGCTTTGCCTTCTATTTCCTTTGATTTTTTTAAACCTCAAATGCAACAGATCACACAGCGTTCTGACACCTTCTGCTTTCATTAAGTTTAAATTTGTCAAAGTAGTGTTGATTGTGTGTAATAAGGACATATGTTTGCTGCAGTCAATCATAATTTCTCAATCAATCCATGAATCATCTATACAGCGCTTCATCCTCATTAGGGTCGTGGGGAGCTGGAGTGTATCCCAGCTGACTTAGAGTGAAGGCAGGGGACACCCTGGATGGGATCTTCTAGCTTCACGCTGACAATGCTAACTAATTTCACAGCCTCTTTGTAAAAATATACTTTTGTTCAGTGATGATAGATTTAAGGAATAATTATAAACTTCACATATTAAACTGAAATATGGTTGGTTGCAACATTAACGTAGCGCTAATGAAAGCCTGCTGAAACATTTTCTGTGGTGTTGCTTTTTCTTTTTCTCTTGCTGTAAATGTTCTTTACCTCCTGCTCACCCAGCCTAACGTGTTGGCCTACGCTGTCCACTGCCAGACAGGCACCCATGGGCGACCTGTGGCTGGAGTGGTGGTCATGTGCAGGGACAGACTGACCAGAGCCACATACAGCCACCAGAGCACCGTACAGGTACTGTTCATTCCATGAACAATTAGATTAAGTATTTAATTTAAAGGATGTCTTTATTTGATGTTACAGGGAGTGATTTGGATTTGTCTGACAGGTTAACGACAGGATGATGATTCATAATGAGGATGTATAATTGTCTGTTTTCCAGACTGTCATCCACGAGTTGTTTCATGCACTCGGTTTCTCTAAAGACCTCTTCAGCTCCTGGCAAGACTGTTCCTCCTCTTCTCAAGGTTTTTAAATGCATTTTGATATTTTTATGCCACTATAACAAGTTTTAATACAGCATGTAACATTACATTATTGTGTAATGGTGTGAAATAACCTAATTTGTAGTGTTGCTCAGTGTAATTTCTAACAAATGTGAGCAGGTGTGAAAGTGCTCTTGGGCAATTAAATGTACTGGTGGAGTTTTATATTTATACATACACTTTCACAATATACTATAATAATAATCTTTCCAACTTAAGCATATATATTTCAGCCATACGGCAAACATACAGTGTAAAAGTGTACTGAGAATAAATGAACTCACACATTTATTTAAAGAAAAGGAGGCTCAAAATAGAGAAAGACTGATGATCCTCAGCTCTGCAGCTGGAGCGAAGAGGAGGAGGAATGTGGCTTAATCAGGAATTAGGATTGAATTCAGGTGTGATCTCACTTCTAACAGCAGATCTGGGCTCTTCTGTGCTGACAGCAACCGTTGGTCTTAGTAAATATGTGAGTTCATTTATTCTCAGTACACTGTTTGTTTGCAGTATGGTTGAAATATATGTGTTTACGTTGGAAAGATTATTGTTCTTGTATATTCTGTTTATTTGTTACAAGCTACACATATTTGCTCCCTCAGAATTATTTTACATGCCCAGTGTTATCACATGGTGTATATACATATGTTCTGTTTAGATTAAAACAAACAAAACAAAACAGCAGCACTCTCCTGACAACACACCCATAGTGTTCATGACTACCTGAATCAGCAAACACCCACTTTACAGTGCTTTATGTGGGAAATAAACAGCTCAGAAAACAGCTCTTTTACTGTGTTTTTCTGTGTTTGATGCTGCAGTGGGAGCTGGATGTTCTCTTCGAGGAGAAGTGACTCACACTGATGAATCAGGCCAGATGAGGATTTACACCCCGTCCATCATTTCAGCCCTGCAGAAGCATCTGGGGTCCACTGATCCGGAGCTAGGGGGGCCACTGGAGAACCTGGTACTGATCAGCTAAAGTTTAATCAACCACCTGCTTTACACCTCTGCATGTTTAACTATATGTTGATCCTTCAGGGTGGATCTCCAGGCAGGGTGTCCTCTCACTGGGAGTCCCGGGTCCTGCAGGGGTCCATCATGGCGGCGGTGCTGGGGGATCCAACCGCAGTCCGGATTGATCCAGTCACCTTGGCAGCACTACAGGACACTGGATGGTACACTGTCAGCCTGAGCCAGGCACAGAGTCTGGTCTGGGGAGACGGTAAGAGAAGATGAAACAGAGAAAATCTGCATGTGGACTCATTATCATCATCAAAGAAGAAAGTAGACATGCTGTGGCTGCAGTTTGAAAATAATCTACACAGCCTTTCTTGCACATCTTAATGTCATTAAGATCACATGCAGGACAAAAAATCTGCAATTTTATAGTAATATGTTTTTTTTTCTTTTTTAAATAGGTGAAGGAGCCATGTTTGGCTCCCTGTCAACCTGCCGAGACAACTCCTCATCCTTTTTCTGCACTGGCAGGTAGAATTAAAGTTTTCCATTTGAATTAACTGATGTTTTCAAGTGAATGTGCTTCACTCTTACTGAATTTCCAGCTCTAATGTTTGCATTACTCCTCCTTGTTAGTGGTTTAGGGTGTCATTTTCTTCATCTCCACAAGGGGGAGTGTCAGACTGATCGATACCTGGAGGGATGTAGGATGTATAAACCCCTCAAGAATGGAGTAAGTCCATTATCTTTACAAAACATCATCCGCAAGATTATAGAGGAAAGGAAATAATTTTCTCTCGCCGTTGTAATTATTTTTTCCCCATCATTTTAAAGTTCTCAAAATGTACTTTTTAACATCCACATCTGCTCTCTGGCCTCGTTAAAACACTTGTATCTGTTTATAGTTGGTGTATTTTATAGCTATTGCACCACAGGGTCACTATTTCTTCTTCAGAGTGAATGTTGGAAAAAAGAAAATACCGGATTATCACCTGAAGATGACGACAGCGGGGAGATTTTTGGCTCCGACAGCCGATGCTTCTTTTCCAGCCTGATCAGACAGGTGTGTGTGTGAAAGCTTGCCTCTTGTGTTTTTTATTTCACCGTTTCTTTTGTTTAACACTACTTTCCCATGTCTCCTTTCAGAATCACAGTCAGTTTATTGGATTCAGCAGCTCTGTGGAGGGTCGGTGTTACAGACACAGGTGTACTGGACCAAACAGGTACCAAATCCAGGTGTGTGGCTCTGGATGGGTGGACTGTCCAGCAGGGGGCACCACAGAGGTAACAGAGCACAACACAACAATATGTAACAACTATGTTACAAAAGTAGGTCTGTTGAGAGGTTTTGTACATAATTTTTGTATTCAAAGTGTACTTTATTGACTAGATACTAAAATTCCATCTAAAATTTTAAGATATTTAGTTTCATTTTCTTCTTTTACTGTTTCTCTGTTTTACACGAATTGAGTGAATATCAGTGGATGTTTTTAATGCATACATATGTTTGCAATAGGACTATAGTGTCTTAAATATTAATTTATGTAGGTGTTGTCCTCAAAAATCCTCACTGACTATATGCAGCTCATTAAAATGCTTTACACAATCAAAGCAGTTGCCACATAGTGGAACAATGATGTGTGCACAACATGGTGTGAAATAGCACATAAATGTTGTAAGTATATACATAAACTCATTCTCACTTGGAATGGAGGACATCGTACATCATGTCCTCTTCTAAGATGCTTCTCCAGACTTGAACTCAACTTAGCCAGACAGAGCGAGGCTTCAGAGGACAGTCAAAGCAGAACAAAGGATTGTTGGCTGTCCTCTCTCCTCCCTCATGGACATCTACTCCACCTGGTGCCTCAGCAGAGCTCAGAACATCATCAAGGACAGTTCGCATCCCGGTTCTCAGCTTTTTGATCTGTTGCCCTCTGGAAGGTGCTACAGATGCATTAAAGCGAGGACAGACAGACTTAAAAACAGTTTCTTTCTGAGAGCCATCACCACCCTGAACTCTCACATGTCTCATGTCTCACACCCAGCCAACAATACAATGTGAAATGTGCAATATACAGCACTCCCTGATTCACTCTGCTATTTATATTCACCCTGTTATTTATACTGTATATTTGCAAATAGATTGTTTTGCACTATCTTTAAGATTTCTTTGCACTGAAAAGGAGAAGCTCTCCAATCTCATTATACACTGTATAATGGCAATAAAGCATATTCTATTCTATTCTAGTTTAGTATATCTACAGGCATTCATCCATAAATGTCATGTTCCTGACACGTTTTCCACTCATGCAGCATCATATCATCACATTCTCAACTCTGTGCTTCACTGTCAGGACTATGCATTCACTGTAGTTGTCCTGATCAGATTAACACCAAATATACTGGATCCAGTCAACCCAAATAACTTTATCTTGGTCTCATCTGACCAAAGAATGTTCTCCAGATGTTCATCAGGTCTCTTTCATGTCCTTTTGCAAAGTTTAATCTTGCAGTTTTGTACTGAGCAGCAAACAAGGGCTTTTTTTCTTGGAAGTCGCCTATAGGGGCTGACAGTGTGCAATGTCCTTTGCGCTGTCCAGGCTGTCACAGAACTTCCAGTTTCCACTGATGACTCCTGTGTCAAATCTAAAGCGTCGGTTGTTAAGGGGTAGAATGTGCAGTTTGGACACTGTGGTGTTTGTGTGCAAAATGCTTGCTACATTACACTACTCGGTACAAATATGTTTGACACGCAATGTAAGCTGTTAAAAGGAAATATGCCTTGTGTTCCACTGTTCAGAATATGTATGAATTGTGAATTTAATAAGTGTATCATAACTGATGACACAATTAAGCACTGCTGATGATGTTTACTAATGCTAAATACAGCAAAAAACAGCTCTGTATTTGTCGTTTGACATGTTGTATTATCATTTCTTTCTTTTTTTTGTTTTTAACCTCCAGATAAAAGGATATGAAGGTTTAATTTTCTGCCCTGACAGAAGGTTGTGTCTGTACCTTGATATTACTCCTCCATCTACTTCTAATGTGAGGCAAGTATGACTTGAAGCAACCACCGTCTTGGTTGATGCTAACTTTTTTTTACTAATGTAACTGTTTATAGCTTTTCTGTTTTTTGCTCAGCAGCTCCAGTGAAAGTTCAGCCCAGAATGTAAGCTGGTCTCCCCTCAGACCATCAACAGAGTCCACTGTGGCCACATCGCTCTGCTTCACTGCTGCTGTCTGTCTCCTGGCTGCACTGATGGTGTTTTACAGGAAACGTTGCTCCTGCAAGGTCAGAATCCACAGTGTGGCTCCAGAGGATCAAAGTGATCTGTAGGAAAACTGGTACCAGAGACTGACAAACATGTGCATGAGTATTATTTTAATGTGAAATGCATTTGTCCAAACAGATAATGTGATTTGATTAACAAATAGACATATATGCAAATACACAAAAACAATAACCTCTCAATGTGGAATCTGAAACCATAAATTCATATACAAATCTAAAAATAAAAGTTAATCAAAAGAAGTGTCATCTGAACTGGTGAAAAAAACAATAATCTCCACTGCTCTTCTATTGAGTGATACATTGGCAGTACATCTACTGTAGACATATTATATATTTATACACATACTCTATAACGGAAGAGTTAAAAGGCACCATATCAGACTGTCATTTAAATAGATTATAATGAGATGTCAAACAATCATCTTGCTTTTAATCAGTGTTTTGAAACTCAGAATTGTGCTGCATTTTTTAAATTCATCCTCATGATTGTTCCTTAAATTCACCCCTTTCACTGAAATGCTTTTAGTCATTCAATTCTTCCAAACATGAACCTAAATATTTATTTCATTCATTGTCCTCAAAAACTGAAATAACCAGACAGTAAATATGTTTTGTGGTAAATCACATTCTTGCGATCATCTAAAATACACAATACTGCCGCATAGGCATAAATGTCTATAAATGTAAAATTACAGATTTGATTTCTTCACACAGTATTTTATTAATAAGATGTGTTTGAAATCAGCCACCAAAGAGAGAATATACCAAGTGTGCAGAATACTAATAATGGGAGAACCTTTAGTCTGCTTTTAAATTAACTTTCTCAAAACACTTCCTTGTTGTTTAAATATCCCTAAAACATACCGTCCATGTCTACAAGTGACGAGCAAAAAAAAAAAAACCCCAAAAAGATCTAAAATGTGGTTTCATTTTGTCAAAGACTAATTGTGCCATGCTACAAAACAAGCAACAGGAAACAAAGATGCAAAACAAATACTTGCTGGAAGTTCAGTAATTATTACTTGTTTAGTCAGAATGATTCAGATGTTTGTCTGACTGACAGTTTCTTTTTCCAAAATCCCCTTAGCTGCCTGCCTCGCTTCCTTTTGTCTGTTGTTGAAATGATTTTGGACCCAAAGATATTTTAAAATTGTGGGGTTACAGTTAATCCTTAAACTGATAAACAAGCTAATTCAGTGTTTCGCTGCAGTCATCAGGGAGGAATGTTAAAAACCCAGTCAGGCTGGTGATGGTGGTTTGATTAGAAATGACTGTGACCTGATTACACGACAGATGTGAAACAGATTTTTAAACTTTCCCATTGTCTTAACTGATACTAGTTCAGTAACCATGGTGTTATTTTAAGAAGATGGATGGATGGATGGATGGATGGATGGATGGATGGATGGATGGATGAAGGAGGCAGCTAACGCCTCAAATGCTTTCAGAAGTACTTTTCACTGAAGTGTTTTTGAACTAAAAGAGAAAATTTGCGGTCGAGCCACCATATTGGTCCAACTCATCTGTCGGATTGTCAAGCTGAAAGTGCGGTCACCTGACCAGGTAGTGGCCCCTGAAGCTCAAGCCTGTCATGTGACAATGTAGTGGCCCGCTAGTGACCTCCCACCATCCGTGCTATTTTCAGATGCGGCGCGTTTACATGCGGGAAAAACGCATTTCGTGGACACGTACCGTTTGAGTTAGAGTTTGGACAATTGATTGTTGTTTTTTGAACCAAATAAACGGACTGGCATATCCAACCATAGTAGGTCACTTGCTGTATTGTTTGTGGAAGTAAAGAACCGAGAAGCACGTCAACAAAGCCGCCAGTACAAAACTGGGACGGTGCATCACCAATAGTTATATTTATTCACTTTAACTTGATGCCTGCTTGTGAGAAACACAGAGAAATGCAGTTAAAACTGTTTTTCACTAGAGGGCGACATTGTGTTTCTAAAGTTCTGTAACAGTTGAAGAGCAGACATTCATTTTTACATTCATTTGTTTCCTGTCAGCCCCCACTGAAAGCGACTCCGGATTTTACTTTAACCATCTCATATTGCAAAGAAAGTCCCGCTATTGGGTATTTTTTGCTTTTTATTTGTATGTGTTTGTGCTCCTTCTTTATACCTCTCGTTGATTCATTTTAAACGGTTTCAAAAATACGTTAATCCAACATATGACTTGTACATTCTTGCAACATCTAGATGGCTGATGCATCAATAAATGGCAACGCCCAACAGCCTAAAGGTAGAATTATGAGTAGTTGGAAATTTTCAAAATAAAAGCATTGGTTTGCGAACTCCTTAGGACGCTTAATGTAGAAAACTAATTATGTGATATTGACGAATTGTGCACAAAATAGAAATGCAGTTGAAGACCTTTTCGCGGTCTCTGCGTACAATTCTTATTGTTTTTATTCGATAACTTGACAGTAATAGACTCTTATTTTGGTAAATAACCGGCTGTGGTTCGGCCTAGAGGCGGTTAGCTTGACGCAGCAGCGATAAAAACGCGGCGTGGTTCTCTGGATTTAGGACATTCTCCAACTTCACGTCGTTCTCCTGCCAGGCGCGTTCATCGACTGTCAACATGGTTCACAAAGTAAAAAACCTGGTAAGTTGTTTCTTGTTTATGGTGAAGTCTGTGTTTAACTACTGCTGTTAGATCAGTTGTTTTGAATTTTTTTTCTGTTAGGCCCCTCTTAGGAGGACAAAAACTTTGTGCGTGTATATATATACCGTTTTTCTATTACAATGTGAAGTTGCAGGTCTGTGTAACATGTGATTCCATTTTTTTTGTTTTTCACATTAAAGATCAGGGGTGTCAAACTCAGTTTAGTCCAGGGCCACATACAGCTCAATTTGTTCTCCAGTGGGCCACATCAGAAAAATCTGAGCATAATAACCTATAAATAACAACTCCAATTTTTTTCTCTTTGTTTTAGCTCAAAAAAGTACGTTCTGAAAATGATCATGTTTAATGAATTATCTTTTTACAAAACATTATGAACAACCTGAAATTTCTTAAGAAAAATAAGTTCAATTTCAACAATATGTCTCAGTTGATCATTGATTGCATTACAACTTCCAGATCACAGTGTCTACAAGGGCACGAAACATTTAGTCACAGTTATCTGCAAATGAATGATACAGTATTTTACTTGATGATCAAAACAATTTATCAAGATGTAGAAATTATTTAAAATTTACAGTTTTACAAATTTAGTTGATGTCTTTCTGTAATTTCTACCCTTTGCAAAGTCATTCGGCGGCTGCCATGGACCATCTGGCGGGCCTGTTGTGGCCTGCGGGCCGCATGTTTCACACCCCTGGTAAAAATAATTTGCGTAAATGAGCCGAGGCGATGACTTTATCAAGTACACCGGTGTTCCAATTGCACGCTAACGATGCGTTCTCGGGAGTCTGTACCATAGATATGTTAGATTTTGTCTATGTATCTATGGTCGGTATGGTCTATGCATTTTATTATTTATTTATTTATTCATTTATTTTTAGTAATCGACTAATTGCTTGGTGTATGAAATGTCAGAGAAAGCTAAGAAAATGTCGATCAGTGTTTCCAAAAGTCCAAAATGACTTCCGTTAATGTCTTTTGTCCACAAACCAAAGATATTGAAAATATCAGAAAATATTCACATCTAAGGAGCGAGAATCAAAGATTATTTTTCCTCTTTTCAAAGTAGCTAACCAATGTATTAATATTCCGAGCGAATAGTTGAGTAATCACTTTAGTCATTGCAGAGCAAAAACAACAACAAAAGAACAACAGCAAAACAAAAATAGCAGAAACCCTCTGTAAGGAAGTGGGAAGTGCTACACTTTTGAATTGTATAAGTCATCTTTTTGTGTTTAAAGCTAGTTTATGATGCAGCCTGGTTCTGTTTGACTGAAGTTTAGAAAACAAAGTGAAAGCTTCATTCACAACTTAACTTCTCTGTTTACATCTGCAGTGTCAGCAACCACTGACCAAGTGGAAGCAAATGGATTGCAGTCATTAAAGCAAAATGCATTTAGCAATAATGCTTTTCATATTTAGCAGATATACCACAATAACTTTATTTTTCCCACTTTCTATAGGCGGAATTCCAGAGCATCCTGAAGGAGGCTGGAGGTAAGCTGGTGGTGGTGGACTTCACAGCTACGTGGTGTGGCCCCTGCAAACAGATTGGCCCAGAATTTGAAGTAAGTGGATGATCACAGCGCTAAAGTTTTGTCGGAACCATATTTTATAATGAATTTCTGTCAAGGGAGGGAACACGCTTCATATTGGAGGATAAAACCTAAGGTTAGATGATGGACAAGTAATGTATCTCTTCTAAGCTGGAATACAGATATTTTGATTACTTTCAAAAATCTGTGGATGTAAAATATTCTTATAGAAACAGTAGCAGCAGCTTCTGTGAAAGAAATGTTTTTAGTTGTTTTTGAAGGAGCCCTTTCCTAAGTTGCTAAAAGGCAGCAGCATTGTTTTGGGGAGAGAGTTTGTTGCTTAGGCAACCTTTTGTCTTGTTGTTCCCACCTTGAGGAGGAAATGTCTGATTCACCGGAAGTTTTGATAGCTCTGTATAAATTAACTAATAGAACCACAGTCAGATTTGTAGACCCATTTATAATCAGGAACAGAAATGCATCAGTAAATTGTCTCATTATTGTATGACAGACGTCCATTGTGTTAATGCTCACTGTTTGATTCTCTACCAGAAATTGTCACAGTTGCCTGAAAACAGTAACGTGATTTTCCTGAAGGTGGACGTGGACGAGGCTGAGGTGGGTTGGTCTTTAAAAAAAAAGTTTTATTTTTATTTCATTCTAAACCTGAAGAATCAGAAAGTTTACAGTAAGAAGAAAACTCCGGGGTTTCCGGGCCATTAATACTCAGAGCAATGTAAACTATTCATGAAATCCATTTGACCGGGCCTCGGGGAACCAGAGGACGCTCATGTGACAAGTGAAAGTGCAAAGCCTTTGCAAGCAGTTTCTGTTGACATAGACGGTTCCTTAAACAAATAGAACTTGCAGGTTGGATTAGGTGTTTAGCAAAAAGAGTTGGCTTGAACAGTCCTCAGTCAGGGTGGAGCAGTGTTGTTGATTCAGTCCATCCATCTAACTGCTGCTCTCTTTGCTCTTCTCAGGATGTGAGTTCTCATTGCGGGATCAAAAGCATGCCCACATTCCACTTTTACAAGAACGGAGCAAAGGTACGTCAGAATATACAGCAAAGATGGAAACCTCAACCTAATAAGTTCACACACTGAGCAGAGTGGGAGTACAGTTGGCATTAATTTGACTGTCTACTTTTAATGGAATGTCTGAGTTTTTAGCTGCTCCATTACATTCACAGCTGGCACACAGTCAGTTCAGAGCTACTCTGCTGGAAACAATGAGTAAATGCAAGAAACAGTCAGTGGCTCATAAGAGGGATGGTTTTTAAAGACAGATTAGAGCTTGAAGCACCACCAGTTCTGATTTTCACAATGACAACTTCTATGTGAATGAAGTTTAGTCCCAGATGGAGGGCAGCAGGGTGACAGTCTAAGGGGAAATTTACAAGTTTGTCCAGTTAAGAGGAGGGTAGTTCTAACTATGGACAGTAAAAGGGGATTTACAGTAAAAGATATTAAATGTTGCTGTTCTGACCTCATACTTCATCTATAGTAAATACAAATATATTCTTTTGCGTTTCTTTCAGCTGCACACGTTCTCTGGTGCTAACCCAGCAGCACTAGCAGAAAACCTGGCGAAGTATAGATGAGTCCCTCCAACCAACCCTACAGTAGAAGCTGTTACCCTCCTGTACATGTCTACAAAGGAATTCCAGTTTTATTTCCGATCTCTATCAGGTCTTCTATCCCCAACAGCAATAATTTATTCCACTCATCACGTAATGGCAACATAGTCTTGTCAGTATAGTATCTTGACAATGGGCTGAAATTTGATTCTAACCTGACGACCACTTTTTACCTCTGTTTTGAGCGATCTGCTTTGTTCCTGACAACCTGGACTTCTTTGTACGTTGTGGATTGAATAAACCGATGAATTCCACAAACTTCTTGTCCTTGTCCTGAATCTGATCGAAAGAGAGCAAGTAACAGTATTTTATGCTTTAATAAAAATGTGAGAATAGTTTACACATATACATTGGACCATCACATCAATAGTTTTTACACATCGTACAAGTATATAGCAGCATATGTTTAATACTGTTGAGTCTCTATATGAAAAAATACAGCTTTATTTTACAAAATGGTTCTTGCGTTGCCTTTGCAGAGAGAGATGAGTGAATGGTTTACAAGTGTGTCAGTTAACTATACAAGAATTCCCTTCATAAGATGATTCACATGGAGCAGAGTGGAACCTTTTAGAAGTGATAGTACACCGATTTCCTCTTCCTGCAGAGAGAAAGAAGAAAGGGTTACATTTAAAATGTGGGGTTTTTTGCAGGATCACAATTGTTCTACAGGTCCATAGTAACTCTTTTCTTCTGTTGGTGAAGAAATGCATTTCAAAACAGCCTTGAGAGGAAGTATTGCTACACATCAGCTCCATATTACCCATCAATACAAGATTTTCTGTTGCTAAAAAACAACAGCAAAATGACTAATACAGGATACTGCAGGGTGTCTGTAAATACTTTCCATGACACTTCCAGGATCTCTTCATTCTTTCTCTCCCTTCAGTTTTCTTTGAGGAAGCTTTTAACTACAGCAGCTTATTATTTCACAAAACGTGGTTTCAGGCCGCATTGCTTCGCTCTTATGTCAACATCCTCCTAGCTGAGCTGGAAACTCATTTTGACACATTCGCAGAAAGTAGAAGTGCATTGAAAGATGTTAGTAACAACTTTAGAGGAAGTAATCGTTTACTTTAATGCTTGGAATAATTCTGATCAAGCAGACAAGATGCAATAAGAGTCACTGCTTTGGAAAAACCCGACAGTGAAACACATGGAGGGTAAAATATCAGACGAGTCATTCAGAAGACAGTCTGGGGTCAGCAGGTTAAAGCATGCTATAGATAGATAAGAAGTTGTTTCATCCAGGGCTATGCAGCACATACAAACGTTGTGTATTATCTTTATAAAGGCAGAGCAGCACCGTCTGTTAATTTCCAACTGGAGTCTCTTGGTGATGACTCATATCAAACCTTTGGACTTCTCATAGCCTTATTTGTTCAGGTCTCAGTTTCAGTTCAAGGGAAGAGCAGGGAGCAGAGGGATCTTTCAGCATGTGTGACTACATTATGGAGAATGGAAGCCTCTATCATTACAATTTAGAATCTCCAGTAAATGTTTGGCCATAAGCAGCTGTCTACTTTGGTTTAAGAGCAAATCATTGCAAAATTATTCCCATCAGATTCAGCTGCACTTTGTGTTTTAGTGCTAATAGGAAATGCTAACACTCTAACCACTGCACTTTGATAAACATGTTAGCATGCCAGTGTAAGCATGCTAACATGTTAAAATTAGCATTTAGGGGACAATATCGCTGTGTGTGAGCACACTTTCACATAGTTGCTACAAGACTAGATCTTTCTCACGGTAAAAAGCACTGATCATCACAAAGGCAAAATAAGTCAGATTTTTCTATTTAAAGCACTAAAAACAGTTACCTTGTGGCCTTATTAAATGAATTTTCAAAAGAATGTTCTCAGTTTTGGGAAACCATTAAAGATGCAGTATTATTTTTTTTATGAACACACTGAGCTACATAAAACAATGAATTTATTCACTGACTTGGAAACAAATAGCTACCTTATTTTACTATTTTCCACGGGTTATTATACATTTAAACTATGATATTTAAGTAAAATGATGTTTTTTTTCTTTGTTAGCATGTCCATATGGTGTTTTTTTATATGCTAGAAGACAAATCATGAGCAAAACAAACAGTCCCACACTGTGACTGAGCACCTTTAAACTGCAGTGTAGTGATGCCAGTTTCAAAAACACAGATCCAGATTTCCAGGTTTCATCTGTAACACACCCTAAGGAACCAATCCTGTTAACCTGTGGGGGCCTTTTTTGGTATGATTATTGCTCTTCAGAATCAATTTCTGGTTCGAACATGTACTGATGAATTATTCCATTATTACAGCTTGGCACTGTTTTAGCAGTCATAGGTGAGCTGATGTGCTCAAGCTGCAGCAAGCGAGTGGGATGGTTGGAGAGAGCCGCCAGTATTCTAGAGGTAGCTACAGTGTAGAGTAACATCTGAGCCATTTTAAAGCAGAAAGGGATTATATTCATATATAAAGTCTAAACGGGTAACTTTGATACACAGAGATGAGTTTAAAGGGGTTGAATCGGTGACTAGAGAGGGACTATAAGTTTTAAAAACATCTGTTTATTGACACATTTCAGGAAATTTTTTCAGTTTTGAAAGAACTTTTTTTGTGTTTTGCGATTGTATTTCCGTGTGTGTGTGTGTGTGTGTGTGTGTGTGTGTGTGTGTGTGTGTGTGTGTGTGTTTCTAATCACCTGGAGCAATTGTGTCCACTCCAACCTGACGTGCAGCGGCCTCCATTCAGGCATGGCAGGATGCACATACACTATATTGCCAAAAGTTTTCGCTCACTTGCTTGACTCGCATATGAACGTTAAGTGACATTCCATTCCTAATCCATATGGTTTCAATATGACGTCGGTCCACCCTTTGCAGCTATAACAGCTTCAACTCTTCTGGGAAGGGCTGTACCACGAGGTTTAGGAGTGTGTTTATGGGGAATTTTTGACCATTCTTCCAGAAGCGCATTTGTGAGGTCACACACTGATTTGGACCAGAAGGCCTGGCTCTCAGTCTCTGCTCTAATTCATCCCAAAGGTGTTCTATGGGGTTGAGGTCAGGACTCTGTGCAGGCCAGTCAAGTTCATCCACACCTGACTCTGTCTCCATGTCTTTATGGACCTTGCTTGTGCACTGGTGCACAGTCATGTTGGAAGAGGAAGGGCCAGCTCCAAACTGTTCCCACAAAGTTGGGAGCATGGAATCGTCCAAAATGTCTTGGTATGCTGAAGCATACAGGAGTTCCTTTCACTGGAACTAAGGGGCCAAGCCCAGCTCCTGAAAAACCAACCCCACACCATAATCCCCCCTCCACCAGATCTTACACTTGGCACAATGCAGTCTGACAAGTATGGTTCTCCTGGCAACCTCCAAACCCAGACTCGTCCATCAGATACCAGATGGAGAAGCACGATTCATCACTCCAGAGAACACGTCTCCACTGCTCTAGAGTCCAGTGGTAGCGTGCTTTACACCACTGCATCTGACGCTTTTGCATTTGCACTTGGTGATGTATGGCTTGGATGCAGCTGCTCTGCCATGGAAACCCATTCCATGAAGCTCTCTGCTGAAGCACTGTTCTTGAGCTCATCTGAAGGCCACATGAAGTTTGAAGGTACTGTAGCGATTGACTCTGCAGAAAGTTGGCCACTCTCTTGGCACTATGCTCCTCAGCATCCATCAGTTTACGTGGCCTACTCACTTCATGGCTGAGTTGCTGTCGTTCCACATACTTCCACTTTCTTATAATACAGCTGACAGTTAGACTGTGGGATATTTAGGAGTGAGGAAATGTCACGACTGGATTTGTTGCACAGGTGGCATCCTATCACGGTTCCACACTGGAATTCACTGAGCTCCTGAGAGTGACCCATTCTTTCACAAATTGTTTGTAAAAGCAGTCCTGCATGCCTAGGTGCTTGATTTTTATACAACTTGTGGCCATGGAAGTGATTGGAACACCTGATTCTGATTATTTGGATGGGTGAGCGAATACTTTTTGGCAATATAGTGTAGCTGTTTTTACAGGAGGGAAAACAGAGATGAGAGGAGGAGGAAGTCACTGCAGCTCATCAAACCCGTTTCTCATTGTTGAAATCCCAAACATTTTAATTACGCTTTGGCATCAACGATTGATGATACCACAAGGTCTGAGAGAAGCTTATTCTTTGCTATTGATGCATCTTAAGTTTCAAGATGAAATCCACTCGTGTCCACAGAGCACCACTCCAATAGTTACAGTTTAAGTCTGTAGTTTTTGATGACAAAATATAAGAAACAATAATCCATTGTAATGCAACTGTTAAAAATGACTCCATTTTTAATGAACTGATTCATTGTTTAGTTATTTCTATGAGCCCAAAAACATGTTTTGAAATTGTTTGTTTAAAAAAAATCTGCAGTATCCAATTTATAATCATGTAAAACAAATAAAAAGTTCAAAAAAAATTACATGGTAAGAAGTTGGGGTGAGTAGCATTTAAAGTCGAAACACAAACCCAATCATTTAACTCCCTGGACTCGTGATCCCTCTGTTTACTTAACTGACAAATGATTTAATGTTAAGAATAATAGTGGAAAAGTCTTGGGCCACTCTGATTTTTAAAAATTTTAAACCAAATTCCTTTCCTTCTCTAGTATTATATTATTTAAGCAGGTATTTGTTCATAAGAACAAGTTTGAATTGTCTCCACAATAACGCTAGATGAAAAGGATCTCTAGGAAATCAGTCCAGTAGCTGATCAGTTATCAGACATGTGGGCAGCTGATCCTTTGCTAATTGATCTGTTTCAAGAGGACTGCAGTTTCCAAATCTGGTGTTTTGATTTTTGGTGATTCTTGGGTCATGGGTTCTTTAACTTGAGCAGGAAATAAAACTGCCTAAAAAATGCTAGTGTTCTGTTGAAGCAGAAAGAACTCTTTCACAACCTGGTCCGGCTATCTGATTCTCTTTGAGCACCATTGTCTGTTAAAACCTGCTTAGCAAGCTGCTTCCTGGTGTCCGTGAGCATTTTTTATGAGTTGAAACACACTAACCGTCACATTCTGGGTGTTCACTTTGTGCCACTGAGGTAGAAAGATGAAATACTTACGCTCCTCACAAAGTCGGCCCATCCAGCCCTCGGGGCAGGAGCAGGTGTTGGGCCGCTGACACACTCCTCCATTCTGACACTGCAGCACAACACCGCTGAGGACGACAGCACACACAAACACACAAAGGAATAACAAGTTACAAATGGGAACACAGGTTATGCTCCGCTTGTGTAAAAACACACCGTGTGTGTGTGTGTGTGTGTGTGTGTGTGTGTGTGTGTGTGTGTGTGTGTGTGTGTGTGTGTGTGTGTGTGTGTGTGTGTGTGTTTCTAATCACCTGGAGCAATTGTGTCCACTCCAACCTGACGTGCAGCGGCCTCCATTCAGGCATGGCAGGATGCACATACACTATATTGCCAAAAGTTTTCGCTCACCTGCCTTGACTCGCATATGAACGTAAGTGACATCCCATTCCTAATCCATAGGGTTCATTATGACGTCGGTCCACCCTTTGCAGCTATAACAGCTTCAACTCTTCTGGGAAGGCTGTCCACAAGGTTTAGGAGTGTGTTTATGGGAATTTTTGACCATTCTTCCAGAAGTGCATTTGTGAGGTCACACACTGATGTTGGACTAGAAGGCCTGGCTCTCAGTCTCCGCTCTAATTCATCCCAAAGGTGTTCTATCGGGTTGAGGTCAGGACTCTGTGCAGGCCAGTCAAGTTCATCCACACCAGACTCTGTCATCCATGTCTTTATGGACCTTGCTTTGTGCACTGGTGCACAGTCATGTTGGAAGAGGAAGGGGCCAGCTCCAAACTGTTCCCACAAAGTTGGGAGCATGGAATTGTCCAAAATGTCTTGGTATGCTGAAGCATTCAGAGTTCCTTTCACTGGAACTAAGGGGCCAAGCCCAGCTCCTGAAAAACAAGCCCACACCATAATCCCCCCTCCACCAAACTTTACACTTGGCACAATGCAGTCCGACAAGTATCGTTCTCCTGGCAACCGCCAAACCCAGACTCGTCCATCAGATTGCCAGATGGAGAAGCGTGATTGGTCACTCCAGAGAAGGCATCTCCACTGCTCTAGAGTCCAGTGGTGGCTGCTTTACACCACTGCATCCCACGCTTTGCATTGCACTTGGTGATGTATGGCTTGGATGCAGCTGCTCGGCCATGGAAACCCATTCCATGAAGCTCTCTGCTGAAGCACTGTTCTTGAGCTAATCTGAAGGCCACATGAAGTTTGAAGGTCTGTAGCGATTGACTCTGCAGAAAGTTGGCCACCTCTTGGCACTATGTGCCTCAGCATCCGCTGACCCCGCTCCATCAGTTTACGTGGCCTACCACTTGGTGGCTGAGTTGCTGTCGTTCCCACACACTTCCACTTTCTTATAATACAGCTGACAGCTGACTGTAGAACATTTAGGAGTGAGGAAATGTCACGACTGGATTTGTTGCACAGGTGGCATCCTATCACAGTTCCATGCTGGAATTCACTGAGCTCCTGAGGGCGACCCATTCTTTCACAAATGTTTGTAAAAGCAGTCTGCATGCCTAGGTGCTTGATTTTATACACTTGTGGCCATGGAAGTGATTGGAACACCTGATTCTGATTATTTGGATGGGTGAGCGAATACTTTTGGCAATATAGTGTAGCTGTTATTACAGGAGGGAAAACAGAGATGAGAGGAGGAGGAAGTGACTGCAGCTCATCAAACCCGTTTCTCATTGTTGAAATCCCAAACATTTTAATTAGCTTTGGCATCAACGTTGATGAAACCACAGGTCTGAGAGAAGCTTATTCTTGCTGATGATGCATCTTAAGTTTCAAGATGAAAATCCACTCGTGTCCACAGAGCATCACTCCAATAGTTATATTTTAAGCATTTAAAGTCGACAACAAACCAATCATTTAACCCTCTGGACTCATGATCCTTCTGTTTACTTAATTGACAAACGATTTCAGCTTTAGTATAATGTGGAAAAGTCTTGGGCCACTCTGATTTTTAAAAATTTTAAACCACATTCTTTCCTTCTCTAGTATATTATTACTTAAGCAGGTATTTGTTCATTAAGAACAAGTTTGAATTGTCTCCACAATAACGCTAGATGAAAAGGATCTCTAGGAAATCAGTCCAGTAGCTGATCAGTTATCAGACATGTGGCAGCTGATCTTTGATAATTGATCTGTTTCAAGAGGGACCTCAGTTCCAAATCTGGTGTTTTGATTTTTGGTGATTCTTGGGTCATGGGTTCTTTAACTTGAGCAGGAAATAAACTGCCTAAAAAATGCTAGTGTTCTGTTGAAGCAGAAAGAACTCTTTCACAACCTGGTCCGGCTATCTGATTCTCTTTGAGCACCATTGTCTGTTAAAACCTGCTTAGCAAGCTGCTTCCTGGTGTCCGTGAGCATTTTTTATGAGTTGAAACACACTAACCGTCACATTCTGGGTGTTCACTTTGTGCCACTGAGGTTTTAGAAGGATGAAATACTTATGCTCCTCACAAAGTCGCCCCATCCAGCCCTCGGGGCAGGAGCAGGTGTTGGGCCGCTGACACACTCCTCCATTCTGACACTGCAGCCAACACACCGCTGAGGACGACAGCACACACAAACACACAAAGGAATAACAAGTTACAAATGGAGAAACACGGGTTATGCTCCGCTTGTGTAAAAACACACCGACAGCCACAACATCAAAACCACTGACAGGTGAAGCGAATAACATTTATAATCCCATTACAAAATAATGTTCTGCTTTGAAACCTTCGATCCTGGCATTCATGTGGATGTTTCTTTAACATGCACCACACACCTGAATGTTAGATCCCAATCTGACAGAGCATCAACTGGATGCACAAGAAGAACCAGGTATTCAAATGCCACCCACAACCCACAGAACCTGTTCTTAACCCGTCCTGTATCCCTTCTCCCACAGTTCAGAGCTGTTTCGACAGCATTCAGGGGCCCTCCACATTATTTGCAGGTGGTTTGAATGTTTTGGCTGATCAGTGTATTTCACAGTCGGTCTGTGTGTTGTGCAGCGATACAGACAAGCAGATACTTGACAGATTTGATCTTCTTCCAGTCACATAAGAATAGAAAACAAAACTGTCAGAGTACACACTCTTTCTCTGTCGCAGCCTCCAGAACATGAGATTCAGATCTTTGACATGTAGCCTCATGCAAACGGTCAAACACAGCATTCACATTTACTCAGTATAAATTATCAAGACATGAACAGAAACACCCTAAAGGCAGACAGGAAAGTGCACAAACAGCTGTTATGAAAAGGCTAGCCTGGACCCAGACCTCAGTTTCATACTTAACTCAGTGACTTGTCTTTTTCCCATTGAATTTCCAACAAGTCTGTAAATATGGAGCTAAACCACTAGTTTGAGTCTCTGATTTGTATCCATGTATGTAAAGTACGAATAACAACGCATACGAAACAGCCACACAATTAGACAATCAGACAATATGTCATTTGTTAAGTTGGAAATAATTTGACACACTCACTCCAAAACCATCTACAGATGGCACATTTCAATCAGTCACCCTATTACAAAACAAATGGGAGATTTTTTTTAATATAATCAGTCTGTGACGTTAAAAGCCACCTAATTTTTCAATGATGAAACATGGCTATTTTATTGATGTTTCTGAACCCAGTTCTCCTAGTCTTGCTTTGCACCTAGCAAGTTTTAAGAATGTTTATTATAGACAGAGTCAGCTTTGTGTTTCAACCACAAATGGCTCAGTGTTGAACACATGGGAGTGACCTTTCATAGGAATGCTGTCACATTTGATTACAGCTCATTAAAATGATGACCTGTGCTAATGACAAAGCAGAATTAACACTTATGTCGAGTTTCAAAGTCAAATCTTCTAATGTCTTATACCTGCACTGAACTCTGATCAACTGAGAGCGCTGTCACTTTAGAATTGATTTATAATTTTCTCAAATGTTTTGTCACTATAAAATGGCTGAGTTGACAGAAAAAGTTGAGAATTCCACTGGAATTAGCATTTTAGGCCAAAATCTAACCTAAATATGTTTCTTATGACTGACTTTTTTTTTATACTGACCAAATAATTTTGCACAAGGAAAATGTTGATATGGTATGACATTATATATTTTTCATTCAATTATCCACGGGAATGAAAAAATACACCACTGGGCATTACAAAGACCTCCAAAATGCAAGGACATGACATGTAGATCACGTTTACATGTTTAAAGGAGGGTTTCCCCTGGATCCAGGCTATAGACAGCATTTAGATATGAACTGTGCAGTGACATCAGAACATGGTGCAAACACCACATAGGAAGTACTACTGGTCATAGTACAGCAAGATAAGAGGTTCTGTGGAGAAGCTGCCTAATTATGTGAACCAAATCGTTTTCTAACATTTCCAGGTAAAGAGGAAATACCATTAAGACACCCAAAAAGTGTATTATTTTACCTAGTTCTATGTGGTGTCATCCAGAACATTACGTGTGTTGCCACTAGGGGGCAGACCATGCATACATGTTGTCTGAGTCCTGCACATAGTTTATAATAAATCGTTATGTCTTTATCATACAGTCTATGGTACTGCATGAGAAGATACACTACAGGGAGTTATTTTCACATGAGATTTTCCTCAGAGGTCTTACCAGTTTGTCTGACCTTAGTGCATCTGGAAACATGATGTTTGACCTATATCCATGTATTTAATCAGGAATTAGGATTGAATTCAGGTGTGATCTCACTTCTAACAGCAGATCTGGGCTCTTCTGTGCTGACAGCAACTGTTTGTCTTAGTAAATATGTGAGTTAATTTATTCTCAGTACACTGTTTGTTTGCAGTATGGTTGAAATATCTGTGTTTACGTTGGAAAGATTATTGTTCTTGTATATTCTGTTTATTTGTTACAAACTACACATATTTGCTCCCTCAGAATTATTTTACATGCCCAGTGTTATCACATGGTGTATATACATATGTTCTGTTTAGATTAAAACAAACAAAACAAAACAGCAGCACTCTCCTGACAACACACCCATATTGTTCATGACTACCTGAATCAGCAAACACCCACTTTACAGTGCTTTATGTGGGAAATAAACAGCTCAGAAAACAGCTCTTTTACTGTGTTTTTCTGTGTTTGATGCTGCAGTGGGAGCTGGATGTTCTCTTCGAGGAGAAGTGACTCACACTGATGAATCAGGCCAGATGAGGATTTACACCCCGTCCATCATTTCAGCTCTGCAGAAGCATCTGGGGTCCACTGATCCGGAGCTAGGGGGGCCACTGGAGAACCTGGTACTGATCAGCTAAAGTTTAATCAACCACCTGCTTTACACCTCTGCATGTTTAACTATATGTTGATCCTTCAGGGTGGATCTCCAGGCAGGGTGTCCTCTCACTGGGAGTCCCGGGTCCTGCAGGGGTCCATCATGGCGGCGGTGCTGGGGGATCCAACCGCAGTCCGAAATCCAGGTGTGTGGCTCTGGATGGGTGGACTGTCCAGCAGGGGGCACCAGTGAGGTAACAGAACACAACACAATAGGTAAAAACTGTGTTACAAAAGTAGGTCTGTTGAGAGGTTTTGCACAAACTTTTGGTATTTAAAGTGTACTTTATTGACTAGATGCAAACACTTCATCTAAAATTTTGAAATATTTAATTTTCTTCTTTTACTACTTCTATGTTTTACACTGATTGAGTTAATATCAGTGGATTTTTTTTAAACACATCCTTTGTTCAAACATATGCCTTTGTAAAAAAAACCAAAAAAAAAACTCTGTACTGAGTAGCAAACAAGAAACGGCGGAGTTATGTGACGATTAGTGTACGTTTGTCTGTTATTCTGTTGGTCTGTCTGTGTGAAACATGGAAGAACATTTCCAAAGAAAGGCCAGACATGCGTGGTTCATTACATAGGTATGCTGCAGAATGGGAAAAAGTTTGACTCTTTAAAAAATTTAATCACACACAGTTGTTTCCAGATATACCAAGTATTTGTTTGAGCTGTTAACTAAATGAATCTATTGCAGGAATAATGGTATGCCAAAAGAAACAGAAGCTTTTTACTAAGGGTGTTACATGTGCATTTTTTTACACTAAGAATTATTACCACTCTACTTAAAACACTGGAATAAACACAGGTTTGCTGATAAGACTAGGGTCCAACATGCATTTAGTGCCAGTGGTTTAGTTTTTCTTGATTTTCTTGTTTTTTTTTTCCCCTCCTACTTTATTATGTGCCCTTTCTGCTGTGTAAACATTAACAGGCAAGTGCAAGAATGAAGGCAAAATAAATCCTCAACCAAAGCTGCACTGCATGACTGACTCAGTTGATGAGAAATAGTTTTGAAAAGCCCTGACTAGCTTAAAAAATCATATTCATTTATCTTTTATATGAACCGACACTGCAATTTAAAAAACGGACTAACGGATTTGGATGAAATTTTCCAATCGCTACATATTTAGGTCACACAATGCAGCAAACAGCAAGAAAAGCAAAACAAAAAAGGGGGGCAGTGATTGCGCAACGGTTAAGTCTCTGGACTGCTGATCAGAAGGTCAGAGGTTCAAACCCCGATGCAGCCACTGTTGGGCCCTTGAGCAAGGCCCTTAACCCTTCCTGCCCTTCCTGCACTGATGGTGTTTTACAGGAAACGTTGCTCCTGCAAGGTCAGAATCCACAGTGTTGCTCCAGAGGATTGAAGCGATCTGTAGGAAAACTGGTACCAGAGACTGACAAACACGTGCATGAGTATTATTTTAATGTGAAATGCATTTGTTCAAACAGATAATGTGACTCGATTAACAAATAGACATATATGCAAATACACAAAAACAATAACCTCTCAATGTGGAATCTGAAACCATAAATTCATCTACAAATCTAAAAATAAAAGCTAATCAAAAGAAGTGTCATCTGAACTGGGGAGAAAAATAATAATCTCCACTGCTCTTCCATTGAGTGATACATTGGCAGTACATCTACTGTAGACACATTATATATTTATACACATAATCTAAAACGGAAGACTTAAAAGGCACCATATCAGACTGTCATTTAGCAAACAGATTATGATAGTCAAAGTCAAACAATTATCTTACTTTTAATTAGTCTTTTAAATCTCTGAATTGTGCTGCATTTTTAAAATTCATCCTCATGATTGTTCCCTAAATTCACCCCTCTCTCTGAAGTGCTTTAATTCATTGAATTCTTCCAGACATGAACTAAAATACTCATTTCATCCACTGTCCTCAAAAATGAGAATAACCAGACAGTAAATCTGTTTTATGGCAATCATCTAAAATACACCCTACTGCCACACAGGTATAAATGTCTGTCTAGGGGCCACACCACTGGAGCAAGGCTCAAAGTGTTCACTTGTCTCCAAACAGTCATCTGTGAGCTGGAGACATACAAAACAGAACTCCTCTTTGCAACGAGTGCAGAAGATGTTTTTGCAGCCACTTCTGTCGTGCTCCACTATGAAGCCACAGGTGGGACAAGCACGGATTGAGGGACAGTCAGTGATCCCTGCAACATCATTGAAGGTGATAACTGGACAGTTTTTCAGAATTTCTAGGGACTTATTGACGCAGCCGTAATTTTCACAGCGGTCTGAACGTTGGAAAGGGCCTCGCCATTCCCTCAAACACTGCCAACAGAACATAAAAATCCCATTTTTGTCAGCTGAGCACACTGTGCATTCAACACACAGATTGTAAGGGTCGTTTCTCATCACAGAAGACTCGCAGCTGGGGCACTGTTAATGGAGAAAATGGCATTTGTAAGGCAAAAATACTTTATAAATTAGATATGATAATGGAAACTGTGTAATTAAGATACTTACTGATTTGACATCCAATAAATCCTTTGAATTGCTGAACATTTTGTTTTCAAAGTACTTGACTTCCTCATCGGTTAGAAGAGCCATTTTACAGACTTCCTCAAAGGACCATTCAACATCACAGCCGGTTTGGCCACACACAAATGTAGACTCACCCTTGGACAGTTCAAAAACAAACAAAAATACAATTGAAAAAACAGTCAGTTAAACCACACAAATACATTACTGATTTAACCAAACTCCTCTCAGATTACTTCCTATTTGGGAGTATTTTCTCAGACGGGTCAAGACAGTTGCCAGCGTAGTAAGCAGAAGCGTTTCAAAGGTTAGAGGTTGTTTCTACTCACAATAGTGTCACTGCTGCAAATATCTTGATGAGAAAGGGAAAAATCTCAGGAGCAAAAAAATGTTTGACTTCAGTATACAAATCAGATTTTATAGGAAAATAACATCCAGCTCCGGGTTCAGCTATGTAACAGATTATTTAAATGTAGCTGATCAACCGTTGCATAATTTTAGTTTCATTTAATTTAAAGTCATTGATGAAGTTACCGCTGTGCTGTGCGTAAATGCGCACAACTTTCTCACTTTGGAGACGCTTTTATGGATCCTCCTGCTGCCGCCTGGTGGTGCAGTTCATAAACTCACAGGAACAAACAAACAGGTGGAAGCAACAAACTGAAATTTAGCTGCAATTTATACTTTATATATTTGTTGGAGCCACCGCTAACTAAAGGCTCGCAACCTTGTTTTTTGCGCTCTTGTGCTGCTCGTGGCTGCACTGCTGTTACGCATATGGTTATCTAATGGGGTTTTCATTGCAGTCGCACACCATAGTGGCATTTATTGAAAAGAAAGTGGATAATAAATACACTTGACCCATCAGATCTGAGATGGTAAATTGGGTTTCAGGGGTAATCTCCCTGGTCCTCCTTTGGAGGCGCCGCTGCTCATTACGCAAATAACAAATGTCGGGTATTTTCTAAGATCACGTCTCACTCTTTCCGTTCTTGTGCATTTACACTACTGTGATTTTAATATTAAGGAAATTTTTAAAAAAAATGTTTTTGGTTTGAATATTCTTACTCTGCCGGCAGATGTAGGAGCACTAAAGCGCGGAAGGGAAGAGATTTTGTCATTTTACGCACAAGTTCTAATCTTGTGCGCGCACGCTTATTACTGAGGTAATCACTTATTCTCACAAGACAAAGGTCTTCCCTGTGCGCGCAAGTTATAATATCACCTTTTGGAATTTAAGGGGCCATGGGCAGACATTTTCACTTGGCTTAATTGGCAGTTTATGTTTTTAGTTAATGTATTTCAAAGGCTAATTTACTTGCATTTGGAGAGCATATCAATCAGTATCCATCCTACCTGGTCCACCAAGAGGCGACACCAGTTGGTGAGAGACATCGGAGTGACAGCGTGGCCACAAGACATCAGCGCTCTCAGAGACTTGAACTCGTTGATTTCAACTGTGAATGACACATTAAGGAAGTGTTACCATTACGCACCACTGGTTCTCAGCGCGTCTGTGGCTCAATACAGCATAGTTGCTTTAGAACCGAGATTTATCGTCTTACTTACAATCCAAAACATCCTCTTCATCGACAAATATAAGTGAAGAGTCTGCTGGGTCATAACACTTCTCCTCTCCCTCCTCCTCCTCCTCCTCCTCCACGGGTGGAAAAGTGCTGCTAAGATATGGAGAGTCATTTGTCACCGTCTTCTTGCTCTTTTTGGAGATCCTCTTGCGTTTGGACAGTTTGGAGCCCATCTTTTCTCAGCCTTGCGATCACTTCAAAGAAAACCAGGAGAAATGAAACTGAGCGTTTATTCACCTGTCTTTCCAATAAGTCACGTGACACTGCGTGGCGCCAGGTGACGCAAATCAGTTTTTGAAATCACCTGGCATCAACAGCTGATAAATGCTGCTTCGTTTTGCTTTGGATTGTTTGTTCGTAAACACACCTGGGAAGCTTCTTCAGCAGATCCACTGATCGGTAAAATGGCAGTCCAGCTGAAAGTCAACGGACCCAGAGGAGAAGAAAAGATCATCGATCTGTGTGACGACGAGGAGCAGATGAAACGCATCACTGTGCTGCATCTGAAAAAGAAAATTGAGCATGAACTTCGGATAAGTATGTTTAATGTTATTTTTCTCAGTGATCCGGGGGTGATATGATGTTTTACCTTCACGTAGCTCAGCATTGTCCTAAAATGCTTCATTTCTGCTTAGTTCATGACATCCGGATGGTCTTCAGAACGCAGACTCTGGAGGAATCATCCCTGCTGTCGTCTTATGGGATCAAACACATGTCCACCATCCAAACACTGCTGATGCTGCCAGGAGGCCACAGATGAGGACAAGACCTCCAGACTCTGATCTGCACCGCCACCATCCCACCAACCAGAAGATCAATCTCAAACCTAGTGACAAAAAAATGCAGCAATTTTCCATAATTAGTTATATTTTTAGCATTAATTTTACATGGTCCTGCGTGTATTTTGTGGTTTCTGGATATTTATATGAGCTAAAACTAAGGAACTATAATTAGATTGATAAGTACATGAATATAATGACAAATAGAATAGATAATAGAAGATATGTAGAATAGTAACTGTATGTTGACAAAACACTGGTGAAAACACGTTCAACGTTTTTGTCTGTGATTATGCAATTTATCTCTTATTTAATAAACATCTCTATGAAAAATTACAGAACCAGTGATGCTTTTTCTGTTAATTGTCACTAAAGTCATATAATTTTACAAACCTATTTTAACAGCATGTAAAAGGGTTTTACATAACAAATGTCTGGTTATTCACAGTTACAGGTTTTTAATATTGTGTTATAGTTCATATTTTATTGTCTAGTTCAGTGGGGGTGTGATCTAAAATGGGGTTTCATTTTGTCAAAGACTAGTTGTGCCGTGCCACAAAACAGGCAACAGGAAACAAAGATGCAAAATAAATCCTTACTGGAAGTTCAGTAATTATTACTTGTTTAGTCAGAATGATTCAGCTGTTGTCTGACTGACAGTTTCTTTTCCCAAAATCCCCTTAGCTGCCTTTTGCCTTTTGTCTTTTGTCTAGATATTTAAAAATTGTGGGGTTACGGTTAACCCTAAAACTGATAAACAAGCTAATTTAGTGTTTCGCTACAGTCATCAGGGAGGAATGTTAAAAACCCAGTCAGGCTGGTGATGGTGGTTTGATTAGAAATGACTGTGACCTGATTACACAACAGTTGTGAAACTGACTTTTTAACTTTCACATTGTCTTAACTGATACTAGTTCAGTAACCATGGTGTTATTTTAAGAGGATAACTGGATAAACTATCAGGTTATAATATTATATGGTGATTTAATGAGCTGTCTGCATGGTTTATGGTGTTTAAGTGTTAATTTATCGTATTTGATGATTGATAGGGTACTTAAGAGCACTTGGAAAATCTGTAAAATACTGCTTAACATAGTGTGGTGAATTCATTTATAGAGTAACTTACAATGTCCTGACTGATTTCTTCAGCTGAACAACAAATATCTTCAGAAAAAATTTGATTAAGCACTCAGAAATGAACGTCTCATATGAGTGTACTTACTGCTTATTTGAACACATTTTTTAGATTCAATTATGAAAATCCGAGGCTACAGCAGAACATGACATAAATCCAAAATGTGGCAATATAAGTAAAATTTTGCTCATAATCCAATTTAAACAATACTTAAAGATATTAGCATTATTATACCTTAATTCATCATCCTTTTCTTTGCAAATGTAGCTGCCAAAACACATAAAGACAGTAAGTCCACTTGAATGGCAACTATACAACAGGTGGTCACATTTGCTAAAATAATGTTGGTGGCAGCTGATTAGCAGGCTTTAGGGGATTTTTATAGTTTTATATTTACAGTATTGTGATATGGAAGGACTTCATTTGCTGGGAAAAGACATGCACAAGAATACAAGAATGTAGTTTTGCCACTTCCTGGAAAATAACAAGAACAGAGATTCAGCTACAGAGAGATCATTTTACCATATACACATATACATATACATACATATATATAAATATATACATATATTATATGTTGCCTTTAAAAAAAAATTTTTTTTCCATTGATTTTAATATTTGTTTTCTTCCAGTATTCTTTATGCTGTTTGTTCCTCTTGGATTGTTTTATGTTAAATTGTTAAAAGACTGTTAAATGACGCAGTGCAAGGTGCAGCATTTCCTTTACTTTGACTGGAAATACTAGTGACGTGAACTGTTCTGTCAGCTGGTAATTCCCTGAGTCAAACCTGATCTGCAGGGCGTCCTCCTCTAAACGTTACTGATTTCATTTTATGACCACAGCCATGTGTAAGTACTGACTAAAATCTTTCTCTAATCTTGGTGTGCAGTGTGTAGAACTATTGTTATTTGAAGACACTTTGTCTGGAAAGTTAGATGAATATATGTGTTCTTTCACTTCTGCGTTAGATGTGAACCGTCTTTCACCATTTGGAAATAAGACTGCGGCGGTCATTGGTCTGATATGTAGAAGCAGTTGTGCTCTGAATTGATCTGTGCAGTTTTTGTGAGGTTTATAATGATTTTAGGTGTTGCTATTTGAAAAAAAAAGTCTTCAGTTTAGTTGTAATAGGTCCGGCTGTTTACAGTCTGTATTTTCTCGTTAAATGAATATTGTGCTCATGTCTTCCTAAGAGTGCACATTTTCTGTAGAAACTGTTGTCCAGAACTATTGGTGGTGTTTTAGTGACTGACAGAGCTGATACTAGAAACAGAATCCTTGAATTTTCTGTTGGAACACTGATTATTTAATAGTAGCTACTTATAGTAAGCTTATACTGACACTGAGGATAAAGACCCCCCGCAAAAAATTTAAAAAATGATACCACAGATAGACCGTATAGCTGTGGAGAAATCCATTATTGTAAGTGTATCAATATTTTTGGTGTGTTTCAAACATGCATTAAAAAAATATGGAAAATTACTGATTTTTTACAATGTACATGATGTTTGCTGAGTAAGTAAATATGTGTTTAAAAAAATGAGTTTAGAAAAAACAATGACTGACATTGTCGCATTAACACTGTGTGATTTTTGTGTCAGAAACACAGATCAAAATGTGAAAACATTAGATAATACATAGATGAGGAGACATTGCCATGAGTGACACTGCTTACAATTTCTATTTTCAGTCAACTAAGATTAAAGAATCTTTTATTTTGAATATTTTGTTGGGTTTTTTTGCATTTTTTTCTTACATGTCTGAAATAAAAACATTCATTCATTCATTCATTCATTCATTCATTCATTCATTCATTCATTCATTCATTCATTCATTCATTCATTCATTCATTCATTCATCCATCCTCAGGGGGAGATTTAAAAAGAAGGATGATCAGCTCAAGAAAACGAGTCCTGGAGGAGGTGGAAACAGCAGACAAGAAGAAGCAAAGAGGTAGTAAATGTACCTACATATTTTGTAAAGATAATTATTACAGCTAATTTACCATAACAGATGACAAGCATGCAAACTGACTGGCTCTACACATATTTTATGCAACTGAATTACAGTTTATTCCACCTGCAGTTGCCAGCATAGAAAATAGTTAATAGCTGGACAGATACTGAGCAAAAATAGTGTTTATATAAGACATAAAATTATTATCCCATGCAAAGCTTGTCAGTTCTATTCATTATATATTTTTTGAAATATCTATAATATCGATGGCTGAAGTTGCTGGATTTTTAAAAATTAAATTATTTGAAAAAAAATGAATTGAGATCTTGTATTGACATTGTGATTTTCATTTTTTTTTTTAGTTACTGAGCAGCAGAGGCGTCATTATGGACTAATTAATCAGGGAGCCACATGTTATCTCAACAGTGTCCTGCAAGTTCTCTTCATGACCCCTGAGATCTATGGCAGGTATGGAATTCTATAGATGCTTTCATCTCACATCTGACATCAATATTAAGAGAAAGACAGTCATTTAAATGCAAATAACATGTAAAAACAGCAGTCTTTTAGCAGTCCGATTTCTAGCAATGAATTTGAACTTCATCTGACTGATGTTTTTGGACTTAAGAAAAGAGAGAAAAGGGGATTTAAAATAATAATAATAATAATAATAATAATAATTATTATAATTATTAATTATTATTATTATTATTATTATTATTATTATTATTATTATTATTATTATTATTTTAAATCCCCTTTTCTCTCTTTTCTTAAGTCCAAAAACATCAGTCAGATGAAGTTCAAATTCATTGCTAGAAATCGGACTGCTAAAAGACTGCTGTTTTTACATGTTATTTGCATTTAAATGACTGTCTTTCTCTTAATATTGATGTCAGATGTGAGATGAAAGCATCTATAGAATTCCATACCTGCCATAGATCTCAGGGGTCATGAAGAGAACTTGCAGGACACTGTTGAGATAACATGTGGCTCCCTGATTAATTAGTCCATAATGACGCCTCTGCTGCTCAGTAACTAAAAAAAAAAAATGAAAATCACAATGTCAATACAAGATCTCAATTCATTTTTTTTCAAATAATTTAATTTTTAAAAATCCAGCAACTTCAGCCATCGATATTATAGATATTTCAAAAAATATATAATGAATAGAACTGACAAGCTTTGCATGGGATAATAATTTTATGTCTTATATAAACACTATTTTTGCTCAGTATCTGTCCAGCTATTAACTATTTTCTATGCTGGCAACTGCAGGTGGAATAAACTGTAATTCAGTTGCATAAAATATGTGTAGAGCCAGTCAGTTTGCATGCTTGTCATCTGTTATGGTAAATTAGCTGTAATAATTATCTTTACAAAATATGTAGGTACATTTACTACCTCTTTGCTTCTTCTTGTCTGCTGTTTCCACCTCCTCCAGGACTCGTTTTCTTGAGCTGATCATCCTTCTTTTTAAATCTCCCCCTGAGGATGGATGAATGAATGAATGAATGAATGAATGAATGAATGAATGAATGAATGAATGAATGAATGAATGAATGAATGAATGAATGAATGAATGTTTTTATTTCAGACATGTAAGAAAAAAATGCAAAAAAACCCAACAAAATATTCAAAATAAAAGATTCTTTAATCTTAGTTGACTGAAAATAGAAATTGTAAGCAGTGTCACTCATGGCAATGTCTCCTCATCTATGTATTATCTAATGTTTTCACATTTTGATCTGTGTTTCTGACACAAAAATCACACAGTGTTAATGCGACAATGTCAGTCATTGTTTTTTCTAAACTCATTTTTTTAAACACATATTTACTTACTCAGCAAACATCATGTACATTGTAAAAAATCAGTAATTTTCCATATTTTTTTAATGCATGTTTGAAACACACCAAAAATATTGATACACTTACAATAATGGATTTCTCCACAGCTATACGGTCTATCTGTGGTATCATTTTTTAAATTTTTTGCGGGGGGTCTTTATCCTCAGTGTCAGTATAAGCTTACTATAAGTAGCTACTATTAAATAATCAGTGTTCCAACAGAAAATTCAAGGATTCTGTTTCTAGTATCAGCTCTGTCAGTCACTAAAACACCACCAATAGTTCTGGACAACAGTTTCTACAGAAAATGTGCACTCTTAGGAAGACATGAGCACAATATTCATTTAACGAGAAAATACAGACTGTAAACAGCCGGACCTATTACAACTAAACTGAAGACTTTTTTTTTTCAAATAGCAACACCTAAAATCATTATAAACCTCACAAAAACTGCACAGATCAATTCAGAGCACAACTGCTTCTACATATCAGACCAATGACCGCCGCAGTCTTATTTCCAAATGGTGAAAGACGGTTCACATCTAACGCAGAAGTGAAAGAACACATATATTCATCTAACTTTCCAGACAAAGTGTCTTCAAATAACAATAGTTCTACACACTGCACACCAAGATTAGAGAAAGATTTTAGTCAGTACTTACACATGGCTGTGGTCATAAAATGAAATCAGTAACGTTTAGAGGAGGACGCCCTGCAGATCAGGTTTGACTCAGGGAATTACCAGCTGACAGAACAGTTCACGTCACTAGTATTTCCAGTCAAAGTAAAGGAAATGCTGCACCTTGCACTGCGTCATTTAACAGTCTTTTAACAATTTAACATAAAACAATCCAAGAGGAACAAACAGCATAAAGAATACTGGAAGAAAACAAATATTAAAATCAATGGAAAAAAAATTTTTTTTTAAAGGCAACATATAATATATGTATATATTTATATATATGTATGTATATGTATATGTGTATATGGTAAAATGATCTCTCTGTAGCTGAATCTCTGTTCTTGTTATTTTCCAGGAAGTGGCAAAACTACATTCTTGTATTCTTGTGCATGTCTTTTCCCAGCAAATGAAGTCCTTCCATATCACAATACTGTAAATATAAAACTATAAAAATCCCCTAAAGCCTGCTAATCAGCTGCCACCAACATTATTTTAGCAAATGTGACCACCTGTTGTATAGTTGCCATTCAAGTGGACTTACTGTCTTTATGTGTTTTGGCAGCTACATTTGCAAAGAAAAGGATGATGAATTAAGGTATAATAATGCTAATATCTTTAAGTATTGTTTAAATTGGATTATGAGCAAAATTTTACTTATATTGCCACATTTTGGATTTATGTCATGTTCTGCTGTAGCCTCGGATTTTCATAATTGAATCTAAAAAATGTGTTCAAATAAGCAGTAAGTACACTCATATGAGACGTTCATTTCTGAGTGCTTAATCAAATTTTTTCTGAAGATATTTGTTGTTCAGCTGAAGAAATCAGTCAGGACATTGTAAGTTACTCTATAAATGAATTCACCACACTATGTTAAGCAGTATTTTACAGATTTTCCAAGTGCTCTTAAGTACCCTATCAATCATCAAATACGATAAATTAACACTTAAACACCATAAACCATGCAGACAGCTCATTAAATCACCATATAATATTATAACCTGATAGTTTATCCAGTTATCCTCTTAAAATAACACCATGGTTACTGAACTAGTATCAGTTAAGACAATGTGAAAGTTAAAAAGTCAGTTTCACAACTGTTGTGTAATCAGGTCACAGTCATTTCTAATCAAACCACCATCACCAGCCTGACTGGGTTTTTAACATTCCTCCCTGATGACTGTAGCGAAACACTAAATTAGCTTGTTTATCAGTTTTAGGGTTAACCGTAACCCCACAATTTTTAAATATCTAGACAAAAGACAAAAGGCAAAAGGCAGCTAAGGGGATTTTGGGAAAAGAAACTGTCAGTCAGACAACAGCTGAATCATTCTGACTAAACAAGTAATAATTACTGAACTTCCAGTAAGGATTTATTTTGCATCTTTGTTTCCTGTTGCCTGTTTTGTGGCACGGCACAGCTAGTCTTTGACAAAATGAAACCCCATTTTAGATCACACCCCCACTGAACTAGACAATAAAATATGAACTATAACACAATATTAAAAACCTGTAACTGTGAATAACCAGACATTTGTTATGTAAAACCCTTTTACATGCTGTTAAAATAGGTTTGTAAAATTATATGACTTTAGTGACAGTTAACAGAAAAAGCATCACTAGTTCTGTAATTTTTCATAGAGATGTTTATTAAATAAGAGATAAATTGCATAATCACAGACAAAAACGTTGAACGTGTTTTCACCAGTGTTTTGTCAACATACAGTTACTATTCTACATATCTTCTATTATCTATTCTATTTGTCATTATATTCATGTACTTATCAATCTAATTATAGTTCCTTAGTTTTAGCTCATATAAATATCCAGAAACCACAAAATACACGCAGGACCATGTAAAATTAATGCTAAAAATATAACTAATTATGGAAAATTGCTGCATTTTTTTGTCACTAGGTTTGAGATTGATCTTCTGGTTGGTGGGATGGTGGCGGTGCAGATCAGAGTCTGGAGGTCTTGTCCTCATCTGTGGCCTCCTGGCAGCATCAGCAGTGTTTGGATGGTGGACATGTGTTTGATCCCATAAGACGACAGCAGGGATGATTCCTCCAGAGTCTGCGTTCTGAAGACCATCCGGATGTCATGAACTAAGCAGAAATGAAGCATTTTAGGACAATGCTGAGCTACGTGAAGGTAAAACATCATATCACCCCCGGATCACTGAGAAAAATAACATTAAACATACTTATCCGAAGTTCATGCTCAATTTTCTTTTTCAGATGCAGCACAGTGATGCGTTTCATCTGCTCCTCGTCGTCACACAGATCGATGATCTTTTCTTCTCCTCTGGGTCCGTTGACTTTCAGCTGGACTGCCATTTTGCCGATCAGTGGATCTGCTGAAGAAGCTTCCCAGGTGTGTTTACGAACAAACAATCCAAAGCAAAACGAAGCAGCATTTATCAGCTGTTGATGCCAGGTGATTTCAAAAACTGATTTGCGTCACCTGGCGCCACGCAGTGTCACGTGACTTATTGGAAAGACAGGTGAATAAACGCTCAGTTTCATTTCTCCTGGTTTTCTTTGAAGTGATCGCAAGGCTGAGAAAAGATGGGCTCCAAACTGTCCAAACGCAAGAGGATCTCCAAAAAGAGCAAGAAGACGGTGACAAATGACTCTCCATATCTTAGCAGCACTTTTCCACCCGTGGAGGAGGAGGAGGAGGAGGAGGGAGAGGAGAAGTGTTATGACCCAGCAGACTCTTCACTTATATTTGTCAATGAAGAGGATGTTTTGGATTGTAAGTAAGACGATAAATCTCGGTTCTAAAGCAACTATGCTGTATTGAGCCACAGACGCGCTGAGAACCAGTGGTGCGTAATGGTAACACTTCCTTAATGTGTCATTCACAGTTGAAATCAACGAGTTCAAGTCTCTGAGAGCGCTGATGTCTTGTGGCCACGCTGTCACTCCGATGTCTCTCACCAACTGGTGTCGCCTCTTGGTGGACCAGGTAGGATGGATACTGATTGATATGCTCTCCAAATGCAAGTAAATTAGCCTTTGAAATACATTAACTAAAAACATAAACTGCCAATTAAGCCAAGTGAAAATGTCTGCCCATGGCCCCTTAAATTCCAAAAGGTGATATTATAACTTGCGCGCACAGGGAAGACCTTTGTCTTGTGAGAATAAGTGATTACCTCAGTAATAAGCGTGCGCGCACAAGATTAGAACTTGTGCGTAAAATGACAAAATCTCTTCCCTTCCGCGCTTTAGTGCTCCTACATCTGCCGGCAGAGTAAGAATATTCAAACCAAAAACATTTTTTTTTAAAAATTTCCTTAATATTAAAATCACAGTAGTGTAAATGCACAAGAACGGAAAGAGTGAGACGTGATCTTAGAAAATACCCGACATTTGTTATTTGCGTAATGAGCAGCGGCGCCTCCAAAGGAGGACCAGGGAGATTACCCCTGAAACCCAATTTACCATCTCAGATCTGATGGGTCAAGTGTATTTATTATCCACTTTCTTTTCAATAAATGCCACTATGGTGTGCGACTGCAATGAAAGCCCCATTAGATAACCATATGCGTAACAGCAGTGCAGCCACTAGCAGCACAAGAGCGCAAAAAACAAGGTTGCGAGCCTTTAGTTAGCGGTGGCTCCAACAAATATATAAAGTATAAATTGCAGCTAAATTTCAGTTTGTTGCTTCCACCTGTTTGTTCCTCTGAGTTTACCAACTGCACCACCAGGCGGCAGCAGGATCCATAAAAGCGTCTCCAAAGTGAGAAAGTTGTGCGCATTTACGCACAGCACAGCGGTAACTTCATCAATGACTTTAAATTAAATGAAACTAAAATTATGCAACGGTTGATCAGCTACATTTAAATAATCTGTTACATAGCTGAACCCGGAGCTGGATGTTATTTTCCTATAAAATCTGATTTGTATACTGAAGTCAAACATTTTTTTGCTCCTGAGATTTTTCCCTTTCACATCAAGATATTTGCAGCAGTGACACTATTGTGAGTAGAAACAACCTCTAACCTTTGAAACGCTTCTGCTTACTACGCTGGCAACTGTCTTGACCCGTCTGAGAAAATACTCCCAAATAGGAAGTAATCTGAGAGGAGTTTGGTTAAATCAGTAATGTATTTGTGTGGTTTAAACTGACTGTTTTTTCAGTTGTATTTTTGTTTGTTTTTGAACTGTCCAAGGGTGAGTCTACATTTGTGTGTGGCCAAACTGGCTGTGATGTTGAATGGTCCTTTGAGGAAGTCTGTAAAATGGCTCTTCTAACCGATGAGGAAGTCAAGTACTTTGAAAACAAAATGTTCAGCAATTCAAAGGATTTATTGGATGTCAAATCAGTAAGTATCTTAATTACACAGTTTCCATTATCATATCTAATTTATAAAGTATTTTTGCCTTACAAATGCCATTTTCTCCATTAACAGTGCCCCAGCTGCAAGTCTTCTGTGATGAGAAACGACCCTTACAATCTGTGTGTTGAATGCACAGTGTGCTCAGCTGACAAAAATGGGATTTTTATGTTCTGTTGGCAGTGTTTGAGGGAATGGCGAGGCCCTTTCCAACGTTCAGACCGCTGTGAAAAATTACGGCTGCGTCAATAAGTCCCTAGAAATTCTGAAAAACTGTCCAGTTATCACCTTCAATGATGTTGCAGGGATCACTGACTGTCCCTCAATCCGTGCTTGTCCCACCTGTGGCTTCATAGTGGAGCACGACAGAAGTGGCTGCAAAAACATCTTCTGCACTCGTTGCAAAGAGGAGTTCTGTTTTGTATGTCTCCAGCTCACAGATGACTGTTTGGAGACAAGTGAACACTTTGAGCCTTGCTCCAGTGGTGTGGCCCCTAGACAGACATTTATACCTGTGTGGCAGTAGGGTGTATTTTAGATGATTGCCATAAAACAGATTTACTGTCTGGTTATTCTCATTTTTGAGGACAGTGGATGAAATGAGTATTTTAGTTCATGTCTGGAAGAATTCAATGAATTAAAGCACTTCAGAGAGAGGGGTGAATTTAGGGAACAATCATGAGGATGAATTTTAAAAATGCAGCACAATTCAGAGATTTAAAAGACTAATTAAAAGTAAGATAATTGTTTGACTTTGACTATCATAATCTGTTTGCTAAATGACAGTCTGATATGGTGCCTTTTAAGTCTTCCGTTTTAGATTATGTGTATAAATATATAATGTGTCTACAGTAGATGTACTGCCAATGTATCACTCAATGGAAGAGCAGTGGAGATTATTATTTTTCTCCCCAGTTCAGATGACACTTCTTTTGATTAGCTTTTATTTTTAGATTTGTAGATGAATTTATGGTTTCAGATTCCACATTGAGAGGTTATTGTTTTTGTGTATTTGCATATATGTCTATTTGTTAATCGAGTCACATTATCTGTTTGAACAAATGCATTTCACATTAAAATAATACTCATGCACGTGTTTGTCAGTCTCTGGTACCAGTTTTCCTACAGATCGCTTCAATCCTCTGGAGCAACACTGTGGATTCTGACCTTGCAGGAGCAACGTTTCCTGTAAAACACCATCAGTGCAGGAAGGGCAGGAAGGGTTAAGGGCCTTGCTCAAGGGTCCAACAGTGGCTGCATCGGGGTTTGAACCTCTGACCTTCTGATCAGCAGTCCAGAGACTTAACCGTTGCGCAACCACTGCCCCCCTTTTTTGTTTTGCTTTTCTTGCTGTTTGCTGCATTGTGTGACCTAAATATGTAGCGATCGGAAAATTTCATCCAAATCCGTTAGTCCGTTTTTTAAATCGCAGTGTCGGTTCATATAAAAGATAAATTAATATGATTTTTTTTAAGCTAGTCAGGGCTTTTCAAAACTATTTCTCATCAACTGAGTCAGTCATGGAGTCCAGCTTTGGTTGAGGATTTATTTTGCCTTCATTCTTGCACTTGCCTGTTAATGTTTACACAGCAGAAAGGGCACATAATAAAGTAGGAGGGGAAAAAAAACCAAGAAAATCAAGAAAAACTAAACCACTGGCACTAAATGCATGTTGGACCCTAGTCTTATCAGCAAACCTGTGTTTATTCCAGTGTTTTAAGTAGAGTGGTAATAATTCTTAGTGTAAAAAAATGCACATGTAACACCCTTAGTAAAAAGCTTCTGTTTCTTTTGGCATACCATTATTCCTGCAATAGATTCATTTAGTTAACAGCTCAGACAAATACTTGGTATATCTGGAAACAACTGTGTGTGATTAAATTTTTTAAAGAGTCAAACTTTTTCCCATTCTGCAGCATACCTATGTAATGAACCACGCATGTCTGGCCTTTCTTTGGAAATGTTCTTCCATGTTTCACACAGACAGACCAACAGATTAACAGACAAACGTACACTAATCGTCACTCCACCGTTTCTTGTTTGCTACTCAGTACAGAGTTTTTTTGGGTTTTTTTTTTACAAAGGCATATGTTTGAACAAAGGATGTGTTTAAAAAAAGATCCACTGATATTAACTCAATCAGTGTAAAACATAGAAGTAGTAAAAGAAGAAAATTAAATATTTCAAAATTTTAGATGAAATGTTTGCATCTAGTCAATAAAGTACACTTTAAATACCAAAAGTTTGTGCAAAACCTCTCAACAGACCTACTTTTGTAACACAGTTTTTACCTATTGTGTTGTGTTCTGTTACCTCACTGGTGCCCCCTGCTGGACAGTCCACTCATCCAGAGCCACACACCTGGATTTCGGACTGCGGTTGGATCCCCCAGCACCGCCGCCATGATGGACCCCTGCAGGACCCGGGACTCCCAGTGAGAGGACACCCTGCCTGGAGATCCACCCTGAAGGATCAACATATAGTTAAACATGCAGAGGTGTAAAGCAGGTGGTTGATTAAACTTTAGCTGATCAGTACCAGGTTCTCCAGTGGCCCCCCTAGCTCCGGATCAGTGGACCCCAGATGCTTCTGCAGGGCTGAAATGATGGACGGGGTGTAAATCCTCATCTGGCCTGATTCATCAGTGTGAGTCACTTCTCCTCGAAGAGAACATCCAGCTCCCACTGCAGCATCAAACACAGAAAAACACAGTAAAAGAGCTGTTTTCTGAGCTGTTTATTTCCCACATAAAGCACTGTAAAGTGGGTGTTTGCTGATTCAGGTAGTCATGAACACTATGGGTGTGTTGTCAGGAGAGTGCTGCTGTTTTGTTTTGTTTGTTTTAATCTAAACAGAACATATGCATATACACCATGTGATAACACTGGGCATGTAAAATAATTCTGAGGGAGCAAATATGCATAGCTTGCAACAAATAAACAGAATATACAATAATGATAATCCTTCCAACTTAAATACAAATATTTCAACCATACTGCAAACATATAGTGTATGAATAAATGAACTCACATATTTACTAAGACAAACAGCTGCTGTTAGATCAGAGCCCAGATCTGCTGTTAGAAGTGAGATCACACCTGAATTCAATCCTAATTCCTGATTAAATACATGGATATAGGTCAAACATCATGTTTCCAGATGCACTAAGGTCAGACAAACTGGTAAAGCCTCTGAGGAAAATCTTATGTGAAAATAACTCCCTGTAGTGTATCTTCTCATGCAGTACCATAGACTGTATGATAAAGACAGAACGATTTATTATAAACTATGTGCAGGACTCAGACAACATGTATGCATGGTCTGCCCCCCAGTGGCAACACACGTAATGTTCTGGATGACACCACATATAGAACTAGGTAAAATAATACACTTTTTGGGTGTCTTAATGGTATTTCCTCTTTACCTGGAAATGTTAGAAAACCATTTGGTTCACATAATTAGGCAGCTTCTCCACAGAACCTCTTATCTTGCTATACTATGACCAGTAGTACTTCCTATGTGGTGTTTGCACCATGTTCTGATGTCACTGCACAGTTCATATCTAAATACTGTCTATAGCCTGGATCCAGGAGAAACCCTCCTTTAAACATGTAAACGTGATCTACATGTCATGTCCTTGCATTTTGGAGGTCTTTGTAATGCCCAGTGGTGTATTTTTTCATTCCCGTGGATAATTGAATGAAAAATATATAATGTCATACCATATCAACATTTTCCTTGTGCAAAATTATTTGGTCAGTATAAAAAAAAAAGTCAGTCATAAGAAACATATTTAGGTTAGATTTTGGCCTAAAATGCTAATTCCAGTGGAATTCTCAACTTTTTCTGTCAACTCTCAGCCATTTTATAGTGACAAAACATTTGAGAAAATTATAAATCAATTCTAAAGTGACAGCGCTCTCAGTTGATCAGAGTTCAGTGAAGGTATAAGACATTAGAAGATTTGACTTTGAAACTCGACATAAGTGTTAATTCTGCTTTGTCATTAGCACAGGTCATCATTTTAATGAGCTGTAATCAAATGTGACAGCATTCCTATGAAAGGTCACTCCCATGTGTTCAACACTGAGCCATTTATGGTTGAAACACAAAGCTGACTCTGTCTATAATAAACATTCTTAAAACTTGCTAGGTGCAAAGCAAGACTAGGAGAACTGGGTTCAGAAACATCAATAAAATAGCCATGTTTCATCATTGAAAAATTAGGTGGCTTTTAACATCACAGACTGATTATATTAAAAAAAATCTCCCATTTGTTTTGTAATAGGGTGACTGATTGAAATTTGCCATCTGTAGATGGTTTTGGAGTGAGTGTGTCAAATTATTTCCAACTTAACAAATGACATATTGTCTGATTGTCTAATTGTGTGGCTGTTTCGTATGCGTTGTTATTCGTACTTTACATACATGGATACAAATCAGAGACTCAAACTAGTGGTTTAGCTCCATATTTACAGACTTGTTGGAAATTCAATGGGAAAAAGACAAGTCACTGAGTTAAGTATGAAACTGAGGTCTGGGTCCAGGCTAGCCTTTTCATAACAGCTGTTTGTGCACTTTCCTGTCTGCCTTTAGGGTGTTTCTGTTCGTGTCTTGATAATTTATACTGAGTCAATGTGAATGCTGTGTTTGACCGTTTGCATGAGGCTACAGGTCAGAGATCTGAATCTCATGTTCTGGAGGTTGCGACAGAGAAAGAGTGTGTACTCTGACAGTTTTGTTTTCTATTCTTATGTGACTGGAAGAAGATCAAATCTGTCAAGTATCTGCTTGTCTGCATCGCTGCTGGTGTGTTTTTACACAAGCGGAGCATAACCTGTGTTTCTCCATTTGTAACTTGTTATTCCTTTGTGTGTTTGTGTGTGCTGTCGTCCTCAGCGGTGTGTTGGCTGCAGTGTCAGAATGGAGGAGTGTGTCAGCGGCCCAACACCTGCTCCTGCCCCGAGGGCTGGATGGGCCGACTTTGTGAGGAGCGTAAGTATTTCATCTTTCTAAAACCTCAGTGGCACAAAGTGAACACCCAGAATGTGACGGTTAGTGTGTTTCAACTCATAAAAAATGCTCACGGACACCAGGAAGCAGCTTGCTAAGCAGGTTTTAACAGACAATGGTGCTCAAAGAGAATCAGATAGCCGGACCAGGTTGTGAAAGAGTTCTTTCTGCTTCAACAGAACACTAGCATTTTTTAGGCAGTTTATTTCCTGCTCAAGTTAAAGAACCCATGACCCAAGAATCACCAAAAATCAAAACACCAGATTTGGAACTGCAGTCCCTCTTGAAACAGATCAATTAGCAAAGATCAGCTGCCACATGTCTGATAACTGATCAGCTACTGGACTGATTTCCTAGAGATCCTTTTCATCTAGCGTTATTGTGGAGACAATTCAAACTTGTTCTTAATGAACAAATACCTGCTTAAATAATAATATACTAGAGAAGGAAAGAATTTGGTTTAAAATTTTTAAAAATCAGAGTGGCCCAAGACTTTTCCACATTATTCTTAACATTAAATCATTTGTCAGTTAAGTAAACAGAGGGATCACGAGTCCAGAGGGTTAAATGATTGGTTTGTTGTCGACTTTAAATGCTACTCACCCCAACTTCTTACATGTAATTTTTTTGAACTTTTTATTTGTTTTACATGATTATAAATTGAATACTGCAGATTTTTTTAAACAAACAATTTCAAAACATGTTTTTGGGCTCATAGAAATAACTAAACAATGAATCAGTTCATTAAAAATGGAGTCATTTTTAACATTGCATTACAATGGATTATTGTTCTTATATTTTGTCATCAAAAACTACAGACTTTAAACTGTAACTATTGGAGTGGTGCTCTGTGGACACGAGTGGATTTTCATCTTGAAACTTAAGATGCATCAATAGCAAGAATAAGCTTCTCTCAGACCTGTGGTTTCATCAACGTTGATGCCAAAGCTAATTAAAATGTTTGGGATTTCAACAATGAGAAACGGGTTTGATGAGCTGCAGTGACTTCCTCCTCCTCTCATCTCTGTTTTCCCTCCTGTAATAACAGCTACACTATATTGCCAAAAGTATTCGCTCACCCATCCAAATAATCAGAATCAGGTGTTCCAATCACTTCCATGGCCACAAGTGTATAAAATCAAGCACCTAGGCATGCAGACTGCTTTTACAAACATTTGTGAAAGAATGGGTCACTCTCAGGAGCTCAGTGAATTCCAGTGTGGAACCGTGATAGGATGCCACCTGTGCAACAAATCCAGTCGTGACATTTCCTCACTCCTAAATATCCCACAGTCAACTGTCAGCTGTATTATAAGAAAGTGGAAGTATGTGGGAACGACAGCAACTCAGCCATGAAGTGGTAGGCCACGTAAACTGATGGATGCTGAGGAGCATAGTGCCAAGAGGTGGCCAACTTTCTGCAGAGTCAATCGCTACAGACCTTCAAACTTCATGTGGCCTTCAGATGAGCTCAAGAACAGTGCTTCAGCAGAGAGCTTCATGGAATGGGTTTCCATGGCAGAGCAGCTGCATCCAAGCCATACATCACCAAGTGCAATGCAAAGCGTCAGATGCAGTGGTGTAAAGCACGCTACCACTGGACTCTAGAGCAGTGGAGACGTGTTCTCTGGAGTGATGAATCGTGCTTCTCCATCTGGTAATCTGATGGACGAGTCTGGGTTTGGAGGTTGCCAGGAGAACCATACTTGTCAGACTGCATTGTGCCAAGTGTAAAGTCTGGTGGAGGGGGGATTATGGTGTGGGGTTGTTTTTCAGGAGCTGGGCTTGGCCCCTTAGTTCCAGTGAAAGGAACTCTGAATGCTTCAGCATACCAAGACATTTTGGACGATTCCATGCTCCCAACTTTGTGGGAACAGTTTGGAGCTGGCCCCTTCCTCTTCCAACATGACTGTGCACCAGTGCACAAAGCAAGGTCCATAAAGACATGGATGACAGAGTCAGGTGTGGATGAACTTGACTGGCCTGCACAGAGTCCTGACCTCAACCCCATAGAACACCTTTGGGATGAATTAGAGCAGAGACTGAGAGCCAGGCCTTCTGGTCCAACATCAGTGTGTGACCTCACAAATGCGCTTCTGGAAGAATGGTCAAAAATTCCCATAAACACACTCCTAAACCTCGTGGACAGCCTTCCCAGAAGAGTTGAAGCTGTTATAGCTGCAAAGGGTGGACCGACGTCATATTGAACCCTATGGATTAGGAATGGAATGTCACTTACGTTCATATGCGAGTCAAGGCAAGTGAGCGAAAACTTTTGGCAATATAGTGTATGTGCATCCTGCCATGCCTGAATGGAGGCCGCTGCACATCAGGTTAGAGTGGACACGACTGCTCCAGGTGATTAGAAACACACACACACACACCCACACACACACACACACACACACACACACACACACGGAAATACAATCGCAAAACACAAAAAAAGTTTTTCCAAAACTGAAAAAAATTTCCTGAAATGTGTCAATAAACAGATATTTTTAAAACTTATAGTCCCTCTCTAGTCACCGATTCAACCCCTTTAAACTCATCTCTGTGTATCAAAGTTACCCGTTTAGACTTTATATATGAATATAATCCCTTTCTGCTTTAAAATGGCTCAGATGTTACTCTACACTGTAGCTACCTCTAGAATACTGGCGGCTCTCTCCAACCATCCCACTCGCTTGCTGCAGCTTGAGCACATCAGCTCACCCTATGACTGCTAAAACAGTGCCAAGCTGTAATAATGGAATAATTCATCAGTACATGTTCGAACCAGAAATTGATTCTGAAGAGCAATAATCATACAAAAAGGCCCCCACAGGTTAACAGGATTGGTTCCTTAGGTGTGTTACAGATGAAACCTGGAAATCTGGATCTGTGTTTTTGAAACTGGCATCACTACACTGCAGTTTAAAGGTGCTCAGTCACAGTGTGGACTGTTTGTTTTGCTCATGATTTGTCTTCTAGCATATAAAAAAACACCATATGGACATGCTAACAAAGAAAAAAACATCATTTTTACTTAAATATCATAGTTTAAATGTATAATAACCGTGGAAAATAGTAAAATAAGGTAGCTATTTGTTTCCAAGTCAGTGATAAATTCATTGTTTTATGTAGCTCAGTGTGTTCATAAAAAAAATAATACTGCATCTTTAATGGTTTCCAAAACTAGGAACATTCTTTTGAAAATTCATTTAATAAGGCCACAAGGTAACTGTTTTAGTGCTTTAAATAGAAAAATCTGACTTATTTTGCCTTTGTGATGATCAGTGCTTTTTACCGTGAGAAAGATCTAGTCTTGTAGCAACTATGTGAAAGTGTGCTCACACACAGCGATATTGTCCCCTAAATGCTAATTTAACATGTTAGCATGCTTACACTGGCATGCTAACATGTTTATCAAAGTGCAGTGGTTAGAGTGTTAGCATTTTCCTATTAGCACTAAACACAAAGTGCAGCTGAATCTGATGGGAATAATTTTGCAAGGATTTGCTCTTAAACCAAAGTAGACAGCTGCTTATGGCCAAACATTTACTGGAGATTCTAAATTGTAATGATAGAGGCTTCCATTCTCCATAATGTAGTCACACATGCTGAAAGATCCCTCTGCTCCCCTGACTCTTCCCCTTGAACTGAAACTGAGACTCTGAACAAATAAGGCTATGAGAAGTCCAAAGGTTTGATATGAGTCATCACCAAGAGACTCCAGTTGGAAATTAACAGACGGTGCTGCTCTGCCTTTATAAAGATAATACACAACGTTTGTATGTGCTGCATAGCCCTGGATGAAACAACTTCTTATCTATCTATAGCATGCTTTAACCTGCTGACCCCAGACTGTCTTCTGAATGACTCGTCTGATATTTTACCCTCCATGTGTTTCACTGTCGGGTTTTTCCAAAGCAGTGACTCTTATTGCATCTTGTCTGCTTGATCAGAATTATTCCAAGCATTAAAGTAAACGATTACTTCCTCTAAAGTTGTTACTAACATCTTTCAATGCACTTCTACTTTCTGCGAATGTGTCAAAATGAGTTTCAGCTCAGCTAGGAGGATGTTGGACATAAGAGCGAAGCAATGCGGCCTGAAACCACGTTTTGTGAAATAATAAGCTGCTGTAGTTAAAAGCTTCCTCAAAGAAAACTGAAGGGAGAGAAAGAATGAAGAGATCCTGGAAGTGTCATGGAAAGTATTTACCAGACACCCTGCAGTATCCTGTATTAGTCCATTTTGTGTTGTTTTTTAGCAACAGAAAATCTTGTATTGATGGGTAAGTATGGAGTGAGTGTGTAGCAATACTCCTCTCAAGGCTGTTTTGAAATGCATTTCTTCACCAACAGAAGAAAAGAGTTACTATGGGACCTGTAGAACAATTGTGATCCTGCAAAAAACCCCCACATTTTAAATGTAACCCTTTCTTCTTTCTCTCTGCAGGAAGAGGAAATCGGTGTACTATCACTTCTAAAAGGTTCCACTCTGCTCCATGTGAATCATCTTATGAAGGGAATTCTTGTATAGTTAACTGACCACACTTGTAAACCATTCACTCATCTCTCTCTGCAAAGGCAACGCAAGAACCATTTTGTAAAAATAAAGCAGTATTTTTTCATATAGAGACTCCACAGTATTAAAACATATGCTGCTATATACTTGTACGATGTGTAACAAACTATTGATGTGATGGTCCAATGTATATGTGTAAACTATTCTCACATTTTTATTATAAGCATAAAATACTGTTACTTGCTCTCTTTCGATCAGATTCAGGACAAGGACAAGAAGTTTGTGGAATTCATCGGTTTATTCAATCCACAACGTACAAAGAAGTCCAGGTTTTGTCAGGAAACAAGCAGAATCGCCTCAAAACAGCCAGGTAAAACAAGTGGTCGTCAGGGTTAGAATCAAATTTCAGCCCATTGTCAAGATACTATACTGAACAAGACTATGTTGCCATAACGTGATGAAGGTGGAATAAAATTATTGCTGTTGGGGATAGAAGACCTGATAGAGATCGGAAATAAAACTGGAATTCCTTCGTAGACATGTACAGGAGGGTAACAGCTTCTACTGTAGGGTTGGTTGGAGGGACTCATGATCTATGCAATGCCACTTTCTCTGCTAGTGTTGTTTTGTTAGCACCAGAGAACTCGTCCACCTGAAAGAAACACAAAAGAATATATTTGTATTTACTATAGATGAAGTGTGAGGTCAGAACAGCAACATTTAGTATCTTTTACTGTAAATCCCCTTTTACTGTCCATAGTTAGAACTACCCTCCAAATAAGTGGACGAACTTGTAAATTTCCTTCAATTTGCTTCAAGCTCTAATCTGTCTTTAAAAACCATCCCTCTTATGAGCCACTGACTGTTTCTTGCATTTACTCATTGTTTCCAGCAGAGTAGCTCTGAACTGACTGTGTGCCAGCTGTGAATGTAATGGAGCAGCTAAAAACTCAGACATTCCATTAAAAGTAGACAGTCAAATTAATGCCAACTGTACTCCCACTCTGCTCAGTGTGTGAACTTATTAGGTTGAGGTTTCCATCTTTGCTGTATATTCTGACGTACCTTTTCTCCATTCTTGTAAAAGTGGAATGTGGGCATGCAGTTGATTTTACACTCGGAACTCACATCCTGAGAAGAGCAAAGAGAGCAGCAGTTAGATGGATGGACTGAATCAGCAACACTGCTCCACCCTGACTGAGGACTGTTCAAGCCAAACAGCCCAGTACATGAGTAAGGTAATACAATGTACAAAAGTTAAACAAGATTAGAGCAACTTCAACAGGTTTTACAGCTGCATATTATCCAGCTATGTGTTGCTAACTTGTAATATGCCTGCAGTGTGGGCTGCATCGTATCAGTTTCTTTTTTTCTAAATATGTAATCCAACCTGCAAGCTTTATTTAAGGACCCGTCTATGTCAACAGAAACTGTTTGCAAAAGATGGTAACAGAGGAAGCTGGGATGAGTTCCAAGAGGGATTTTTACTTGTTTTGCTTGGAAACCTGTGATGGGGGAAACTCAGACTGACCAGAAGCTGGAACCTATAAAAACATCAGCGAAACTCTGTAAATCTGTTTCTTAAAGCCCAGTTTTTTTGGTTGCTTTGTAAAATTCAAACTGTAGAGAAATTTATTATGAGAATTATTTTCCCTTTGGGCTATGAATTCAGCATTCAATACTTAGAGCTTCTTCAGAATTATAGCTTGCTGATTTTCTTTTAATTCACTCCAAGATGAAGATCTTAGGATTTTGGAGTGTTGGTTTAATAAAACAAGTGAGGTTTGTGCTCTGTGAAATCCTCAGTGACATTATCACAACTTTAGCATTTATAGAACTTAGAGTAGCAGGGAGGTAAATGGGTAACTACTCATCAGATGGGATATCAAAGGTTTCTGTTTACAGCTTTGTAGATTAGATATTACCAGAATCTGACCCACAGCTAGATTACACAACACCAATGCAGTTGTTTTGCCAGAATATGTGTCAGAGGTTTACCACATGTGGTTACAATAGGCCACCATGTTAGCAAGTCATCCTACCAAAAGCAGTAATCCCTCTCCAACGATGCAGTTAATGTTTGAAATCTACTTTTCTATGCCTGATATTTAAACACCAGAAATATCAAATATTTACTTGGTTTTACTATGCTGTGGCACTGACACAGAAAAGCTTTGCACTTTCACTTGTCACATGAGCGTCCTCTGGTTCCCCGAGGCCTGGTCAAATGGATTTCATGAATAGTTTACATTGCTCTGAGTATTAATGGCCCGGAAACCCCGGAGTTTTCTTCTTACTGTAAACTTTCTGATTCTTCAGGTTTAGAATGAAATAAAAATAAAACTTTTTTTTTTTTTTTTTAAAGACCAACCCACCTCAGCCTCGTCCACGTCCACCTTCAGGAAAATCACGTTACTGTTTTCAGGCAACTGTGACAATTTCTGGTAGAGAATCAAACAGTGAGCATTAACACAATGGACGTCTGTCATACAATAATGAGACAATTTACTGATGCATTTCTGTTCCTGATTATAAATGGGTCTACAAATCTGACTGTGGTTCTATTAGTTAATTTATACAGAGCTATCAAAACTTCCGGTGAATCAGACATTTCCTCCTCAAGGTGGGAACAACAAGACAAAAGGTTGCCTAAGCAACAAACTCTCTCCCCAAAACAATGCTGCTGCCTTTTAGCAACTTAGGAAAGGGCTCCTTCAAAAACAACTAAAAACATTTCTTTCACAGAAGCTGCTGCTACTGTTTCTATAAGAATATTTTACATCCACAGATTTTTGAAAGTAATCAAAATATCTGTATTCCAGCTTAGAAGAGATACATTACTTGTCCATCATCTAACCTTAGGTTTTATCCTCCAATATGAAGCGTGTTCCCTCCCTTGACAGAAATTCATTATAAAATATGGTTCCGACAAAACTTTAGCGCTGTGATCATCCACTTACTTCAAATTCTGGGCCAATCTGTTTGCAGGGGCCACACCACGTAGCTGTGAAGTCCACCACCACCAGCTTACCTCCAGCCTCCTTCAGGATGCTCTGGAATTCCGCCTATAGAAAGTGGGACAAATAAAGTTATTGTGGTATATCTGCTAAATATGAAAAGCATTATTGCTAAATGCATTTTGCTTTAATGACTGCAATCCATTTGCTTCCACTTGGTCAGTGGTTGCTGACACTGCAGATGTAAACAGAGAAGTTAAGTTGTGAATGAAGCTTTCACTTTGTTTTCTAAACTTCAGTCAAACAGAACCAGGCTGCATCATAAACTAGCTTTAAACACAAAAAGATGACTTGTGTAGCATTTCCCACTTCCTCATAGATTATTTCTGCGATTTGTGTTTACTTTTGCTCTGCAATGATTAAAGCGATTAGTTAACTAGTAAATCATTCGCGGCGAATATTAATAAAATGATTTATTTGATTTACTACTTTGAATAGAGGAAAAATAATCTTTGATTCTCGCTCCTTAGATGTGAATATTTTCTGATATTTTCAATATCTTTGGGTTGTGGACGAAACAAGACATTAACGGAAGTCATTTTGGGCTTTTGGAAACACTGATCGACATTTTCTTAGCTTTCTCTGACATTTCATAGACCAAGCAATTAGTCGAATACCAACACAAAAATAAATACTACATATTTTTTTTAAAAAGATCGAGGATGAAAATGGTTGCAGCTCTAGTATAACCCGATTCAAGAAACGTGGATTTCTCAAGTACCGGTATTTTTGCTAAAATAAAACTTCGGAGTTATGCACACTCATGTAGGTATAATGATGTGGACACTAATCAGTGCTAAACAGTCTTTAGACTTAGCAATCGGTTACTTTTGAGGGCAATCAGCAGTAAACCTGTGCGCTCCCATCGATTATATTTACTTTAATAACGTGCTCCGAATATATTTACTTCGATAATGTGCTCTGAAACTAAAAGTCCATTCCCGTCTCCACCCAGACGTCATCAGACATCCACTAGGCGCTCGTGGCCTGCTGCTGTCCAGCATTAGCCGTTACAGCTGCTAACTGCCGTCTGCTAGCATCACTCCGCGCTCCTTTAACAGACCAATGCAGCTTCCGTTATAACTGCGCGATGTTATTTAGACTGTAAAATGACTCCGACAGCCACTCCAACGTTAACTTTCAGGACATTTCTACGTTAGCCGATGAAGCGCTCGTCCTGCTGCTAGACGGAAAAGTCCAAAAGCCGCATCACACATGGAGCCAGTCACCGATACATTCATGCTCAAATCAACCAGCGGCGTACCGTTAATCAAAGATGTAGCTGTGTTTCTGATATCTATCATGTTAAGGTTCTATTATTAATCTAGCTGCGGACTTTAACTGAGCTAAAGCTAAAAACGGGCTCGGCTAACATGGAGAATGATGTCACGAGAAGGGGGAAAGAGGCGCGCGGCTGCCCCTGTGGAAGTAAGGGGCACTTGGGCTAAAACATGTTTAGCTTCATCTAACAGCAGCGGGTCAAACACAGACTTCACCGTAAACAAGACACAACTTACCAAATTTTCTACTTCGCGAACCATGTTGACAGTCGATGAACGCGCCTGACAGGAGAACGACGTGAAGTTGGAGAATGCCCTAAATCCAGAGAACCACGCCGCGTTTTTATCGCTGCTGCGTCAAGCTAACCGCCTCTAGGCCGAACCACAGCCGGTTATTTACCAAAATAAGAGTATTACCGTCAAGCTATCGAATAAAAATAAGAATCGTACTCCTCGATCGCGAAAAGGTCTTAAACTGCATTTCTATTTTGTAAACAATCCGTCAATATCATATAATTGGTTTTATTTTCTACATTAAGCGTCCTAAGGGGTTCGCCACCAACGCCTTTATTTTGAAAAGTTCCAACCGCTTACAATTCTACCTTGACGCTGTTGGGCGTTGCCATTTATTGATGCATCAACCATCTAGATGTTGCAAAAATGTACAATGTCTTATGTTGGATTAACGTATTTTTGAAACCGTTGAATATTAATCAGCATGTGGTATGAAGAAAAAGCACAAACACATACAAAAAAATAATACTCAATAGTGGGACCTTTTGGCAATAACCGGTTAGTAGTGCTTTCATAATCAATTGCACAATCTCGTAACATATTTTTATAGTATAGTATAAGTATTGTTATTACTTCTGTACCTGCAGGGAAAGAGGTTAAAGAGGGATTCGAGTCATAATGACTTGACAAATTCTCGGTTTACCGTAAATAACTGAGTCAGCGCAGCCCCAATTCACGTAATACCGCCAGGCAACGTCCCGTGCGTCATTACGTCATCACAGTGGTTGCTTTAAACCTTAAACCATAATATTATAGAATATATATTTCTTGCACAGCAGATGAAATAAAATGGGTAACATACGCTTTGAGAGGTCACCAAGGAGTAAACTGGGAATGAATGAGGCTCTTACTGCTAATTAACCTTCAGTAAATGAGAAACTCCTAATCAAACTTTATAGAGTAGCTAATGTTTGATTAGTTAATTGAGAAATGAGAGTAGTAAGTAATCCTCTAATAATTCCTAATGGGAGACTATAAATCAGATAATAAAACACTAAATAAAAGGCTGGGAAACAATATAATAATGGATCATTAGGTAATATTTACTTCAGGAATATCTGTAAATTAATCTTAATAATCTTTCTCTACATGTGGTCAATCAATAATTCTGCACCTGTCGTGAACAGCCCAAAACTCATTTTTACTGATTATCTAAATAGTAGTTACATTTTTTTTTTTTTTTTTTTGCACCAAATACTGATACATAACACACACATCATTATTACACAACCTTTGTTTGGGTCTGCTTAAGACAAATGGAGGATCATACTGACTTCTGTGACGAATCACTGTGCTTGAGAAGACACAGGAGAGTCGGTCACAAGGAAAGGCGTCAGTATGGCTGAATCACTACATCCCTATTTTTGCATATTCAAAGAGACTTGAGCTTTACTTTGCCTTTACACTCAACCTTGAAATTTGAAGCCATTTTTTGATGCTTTTAGAAATAAGACTAAAAATCTTCGCTTGATAAATATATTTACAATAATATATAGCTTAAATGTTTACAGAAACCTGTGATCATTTGCATGTTCCTCTGAGACTGATAATGTGATTTAACTTTCACTTAATGGTTTTATGCTGGTAAATATAAAGTAGACCTGTCCAGCATTAAAAGTCCTTTACAGATACACAAAGTCTTACATTTATGCTCTAAGGTGTGTAAACCTTACTATAGTCTCCTGGGCTACAAACAATAACAGAGACACAGCCGGCCAGGTAACCATGGAGCTGGCTCTCAGCAGCAACCCATAACCTTATGAAATTCAAATGGGCGTCTAAAAATACAGCCCATTTCTTCATCAAACAAAAAGCTGCAACTGGCAGCAGCAGGTTAACAGTGCTTGCTCTATTATCTGGACTCCACCCATTTCAGGAGTGAAAGGAGCTCACATCTTCTGTAGTTTTGTTTTTCCTTGTTTCCTCATGCTGTAAAAGCATATTCATTTACATCACACTGTATAGATAACATAAAGCCCAACACACATGTGAAAGATGTGTTTTCTGCTAAAAAAGCACCAACGTTTTTTTATTATGCATGCAAAAGATTGCTGTAAACACAAGACATCTGGTAAGGTATATTACAGCGAATAATCTGTAAATGTATCCGCAACAGATGCACACTGCTCATTCAGGGACTTGCTGGCAAAACAGAATAACAGTCTTGTGTCGTCTGACTAGAATTTTTTCCTTCTGGTCTCTCCTGAACAATGACAATAGTGGCGCTTTCCAAACTGTCAAAATGTTTTCCAAAACTGCTGCTAATGTTTCAAAATGTATATCTCATTCATTGCTGTGAGCCTTACCATTGATTAAAACCTACCAAATCACAATATTTGGAGAAGATTTAATTCCAACAGTGACATAGGATGCAATGCTAAAATTACTAAACTGTAAGATTAGAGCCCAGAGTTCATGAATACAAAACTCCATTGAGACATTCATACGAAGCTGTTTGATTAATTCTATGTCTATTGCTCCATCCTTCATGCGTGAATCATGTCAGTTATCAGTAATAGTGATTCTTCTACATTGGAATAGTGTTTCGCTTCAGACTGCGATGATGGCCTTGCCGATGTTTTCTCCCTGCAGCATCCCCATGAAAGCAGCTGGCATGTTTTCAAAGCCTTTTGTGACGTGCTCCCGACACTTCACTTTGCCCTGCAGATGCGGAATAAATAAATCACAGTAATTATACTGAAGCAGAAACGAGGGTAATCCTAGTAATTGAAGTTTAAATCTTTACTGAAAGCACAAGAAATATTCTAAATTTGGGTCAGCATCAGAGTAAACTGTTCTCGGTCACAGACCTCTTTCACCCAAGCCATCAGTCTCTTGAGGGTCTCTTCATTCTTGTGCGGCCACCTGTTTTGCATGAAGCCCTCCATCTTAAGCTGCTTCATGAGTATGACCATCTGGGGGTACGGCCCTGAGAGAGAGATGGTTAAAGTAAAATCCAAAGTCGCTTTCAGTGGGGGGTGACAGGAAACAAATGAATGTAAAAATGAATGTCTGCTGCTCAGCTGTTACAGAACTTTAGCAACACAATGTCGCCCTCTAGTGAAAAACTGTTTTAACTGCATTTCTCTGTGTTTCTCACAAGCAGGCATCAAGTTAAAGTGATTAAATCTAACTATTTATAAAGAAAAGGAAAGTAGGGAAGCAGATACCTGTCTGGGGTGCAGTGTCATTGTATGTGGAAATATTTCCACACACAGCTATTCTTCCAAAGTCCTTCATCTGCTGCAAAGCAACAGTTGAAGAAGGGCCTCCCACCTAAAATCAAGACAGAAGCACTTAGAATGGAAAAACAATGTCAGGAGAGAATTTAAAAACCATCAAGAAGCGGGAAAGTACATTTGGGAACTTACATTTTCAAAGAAGCAGTCGTATCCCTCAGGAGAAGCCGTCTTCAGGGCCTCCTCCAGAGAATCCACTGTTTTGTAGTTGAAAGCCACATCGAATCCCAGCTCTTTGAGGTAGGCTACTTTGGCGTCAGACCCTGCTGAACCCACCACCTTGCAGCCTTTGATCTTGGCGATCTGTCCCACCACGGAGCCCACTGCCCCAGCAGCAGCGTTCACCAGCAGGGTCTCACCCTGCTTCAGCTCTAAGATTTCCTCTAACCCGTACACAGCAGTCAGCCTGCGGAGGGACAAAGACTCAAATCCAGCTTCCAAAAGCAGCAGTGAAAAGAAACATTTACTCAAGTATGAGTAGAACTTTGAGTTCTTGTACTGTATTTGAGTAATTCCATCTTCTACTGCTTTGTACTTTTACTCCACTACACTTCAGAGGCAAATATTGTACTTTGTACTCTTTTTCATTTGTTCAGTAGCTTTAATTTTTTAGTTTAACAGTAGAAACTACACTACTGTTCAAAAGTTTGGGGTCACTCTGAAATGTCCTTAATTTTGAAAGAAAAGCATTTTTTAAAATTGAAGATAACATTAAATCAATCAGAAATCCAGTCTAGACATTGTTAATGTGGTAAATGACTATTCTAGCTGGAAACAGATGATTTTTAATGGAATATCTACATAGGGGTACAGAGGAACATTTCCAGAAACCATCACTCCTGTCTTCTAATGCTACATTGTGTTAGCTAATGGTGTTGAAAGGCTAATTGATGATTAGAAAACCCTTGTGCAATTATGTTAGCACATGAATAAAAGTGTGAGTTTTCATGGAAAACATGAACTTGTCTGGGTGACTCCAAACTTTTGAACTGTACTGTATAATCAACAAATGATGCAATAGTATAGATTAATGTAAAATTGCAGTGTTCACCCAGGAGATAGACTATAAATAGGCACCTTTGCCAGTTTCAACAGCAAATTGATAAACACAATAATGCATCAATAATTATAATACAATTATATACTTTATTATGAAATACCCTTCTGCATGATGATACTTTTACTTTTAATACTTAAAGCATATTTCAACTCTAATAATTTTGTGTTTTTACCTATGTATGATTATATGCTTATAATTTCTATGCCAGAGTATTTGTACTTCTATCTAAAGTACATGATCGGAATACTTCTTCCTCCACTGGAGCCTGTGAGGTCTTCATAATATAACCTCCTTGTAATTGCTTCCATAAGGAGGTCATCAGGACTTCAGTAATAACATCTGGATCCTTCCAAGTTTATTTATTCAAGATGAAAGAGAAAACTAATTTCTGTTCCCTGTTTCTATGAAAAAACAAACACATAAACTATCAGTCAGAAATGTGGACACACCTTCTGATTCAATGCTTTTTGTTTATTTGTATTATTTTCTACATTGTAGATTAATAATGAAGATTAACACTTTTTTTAACAACATAATTCCATATGTTTTCTTTTATAGTTTTGATGTCTTCAGTATTAATCTACAATGTAGACAATAAATAAAAACCACTGAACGAGAAGGTGTGTCCAAACCTTTGACTGGTATAGTAAACAAAAGCAACTGAATCTAATTTTATCAAAAATCAGCACGAGAATAATAATACTTATCATCAATTAATAATCTTTTCTAATATTTATTCAGGCAAGGTTGACTGTATTCAAACATGGGAGTGTCTTTCAGTCCTTTTAGTTGACTTCCGGCATCTTCTAAAGCTGCTATAAATAAAATTCATGTGCTGTCAGTTTGTATTTCAGATTCCACAGAGATAACTTCCTGTCCATCCAGCTGTGATAAAAGCCTGAACAGCCACTAGTCGACTAGAAAATGCTTCCAGATACAACCAACAAGTGAGTTATGAAGTGAGATTAATTAGCGAGGTATATTGAGCCTAAAGGCAGAGTTTTTAATGTCATGAAGGCTGCCTTTTAACCTGCTATTGTTCTTGTTCGGAGGACATTCTCTGTGAGCGACATCGAGTCTTAGATGAGGAAATATTGTATATCAGCAAACCTGTTGAGCTAAATGAAGCTATGTAGTTACAGTAAGCAAACTGTATGCAGCGTGTTGCCACAGGGACTTACACAAATTTTCTTGGTGATGCAGAAGATGAGGTTGAGTTGTTTTACACTGCTAGTAGTGCAGATAACAGGTTGGAAAATTGATTAATCTACTGGTATTTCTCACATAGAATATGCAATATTCAACATTCCTCTCAGTTTCATTTGGCCAGAAACTAAAGTGATTTCCACGTATCCTTTATTATGAGACAGTGTCGGATCTAAAAGCACATGTTGAATATTATGCTTAAATGTCTGAAATGAAAAGTTTAACAGTTCTAATCTGCAGCTGTATGCACTAACACCAGCAGTGACTGGTAAAATAAACATACAAACCTACTTGGTTAATTATTATCTACCCGTATTCCTACCTTGCCTTATTCGCAGTAATAGTGCTGCTTTTTACTGTAATAAATGTTTATATTTATTATAGCTCTGCATGATAACAAATTCCTCCTCAAGGTTGAAGTAGACGAAACGTGATAGGGCTATTTTATGCAGAAGAAGAGTCAAATGAAGCTTCACATGCCCTGTTTGTGGGCGCAAACTCTGAGCCTGATTAGAACAAATGGCTTTACAAAGAAAGGCAATTACATTGTCTCTGCTTGGTTTAAAATTTTGCACAAGCAGCTTACACACACACACACACACACACACACACACACACACACACACACAACAATCTGGTTCTGTCAAATTGCTACTACCCACACATACATCATAACATCTGTCTTACCCCGGCATGCCGACTGTACCCAGAGCCAGAGACAGTGAGATATCTTTCGGCCAGGCAGCAATGATGGGAATGAGTCCTTTCTCATCGCAGACGGTGTGGCTTCTCCAGCCGCAATAAGCCACAACATGGCTGCCGACAGGAAAGGCTTCATTTTTACTTTGGATCACTCTACAGGAAAACACAGAAAGAAAAGTCATCTGTCAGTCTAGTGTTTCCCACCTGCTGCTGCTTCAGTTTACGCAAAAGTAACCTAAAGACTCTGTAAGACCCCTCATTTCAAAACGATGTTTTTGGTCGCTACATGACTTGGATGTAAAAGCATTACTATACAGAATGATGTAAGTAGAAGATGATTTTCACATTCTTTAGCTGGAAGTGGGAAATTTATCTGAACTGACCAAAAACCTGAGTGTAATAAGGCATGTACCTGCAGGCAGAATTTGTAATTTCACAGCCAGTTTGGAAATCCTGCTCCGACTAACAAGTTACAAATGCGTGATGAGGAAACTGCAATTGCACAAATGTGGTGCAAGTGTAAATTTCAGTGATGTATGATTCATTATAAGCAACTTTTCAACTGTTAAAATGAAAATATTTCCATCTTCATAGATTCTGGACCTTGCAATAAGGTAAGGGATGCTACAGTCATTGATTTTAAGAATATCTAACTATCTAACTGTACATCTTTTCATCTAAACAAATCAGACACAAATTATTGTGCAAAGCAGAGTATTATCATCCTATCATCCTCCTCTGAACATGTCTGTGCAGATATTTATGTGAGGTTTGGTAACCCTGACAACTGCATGTCAAACCATGCAGCAGATGCAAACTAGAAAGTGAAGCAAACACGCAACATGTGGCTTTTAAGCAATTTCTTTTGAAGCGCTTTGGAAAGTGAGTAATTTTTCCTGCACATTTATCAACAACAACAATCCTACTGCAACAGATTACGTGTCTGAACGGGAAGAATGTTTCAGAGTCATTTTCCGCTACTTAATCAAAGGTTACAGTAATTACT